>NC_056733.1:379377120-379577120 GCF_019279795.1 Protopterus annectens
TATGAATTAGAATCTAACACAGTCCTAACTAAATCCTTCCAGAACTAGTGATATTAGGTTGACAGGTGGCAGAATACACGTAATGACTGACAAGACACACATATATATATATATATATATATATATATATATATATATATATATATATATATATATATATACACACACGCAAAAATATAAATATAACATATATATATATATATATATATATATATATATATATATATATATGATACTGTAGATATACACATGTATATACCTAGGTTACGGTACAGCAATTATGGGTAACATATGTTCAGACCGGACATATGTTAGTGGGAGGTCCAATCAACAAATGTCTACCTCCCACACCCCCCCAGCTAGGCCGGTGAGGCATACAGACACGCAATAAAGGTAAATACACCGCTGCTTTCCAGACCACCAGCAGGAAAGTACCAGTGGGAGAGATCTGAAAGGTCTACACGTTAAACATGGATCACAGGGTCCCTTGCTGGACACCAAAAATTTGCCTTGTAGGCGAACCAGTAATGGTTGAAGCGACCAGGATGTAGTTGTACACGGAACAGTAGGTTGTGCAAGTCTGATAACACATGGGTTGACAAAATGTATGACATGTGTCCCAAGACGGGGAGAGTGTGCAGTGTGTAGGGGTGTGTTCATACCCCAGCTGTGCTCACAGTAAGTATGAGTCATGAGTGCTGTAGAGGGATGTCAGGTAGGGGAATCATGGGTATGCAATAATGGGCCTAAGTGTGCAGGTGTTGGTTGACAGAGATGTATTAGGCCTGCCCCGTGGAAATAATTAATATTCCTATGTGGGCACAGCAGACGCTCATACCTCCCAAACCTGAATAGCATATCTACTGGATAGTCCGTAAACCATTGGGGGAACAGATAGGGACTATATCAGTGCCCTGTACCCCATTATCATGTACGTCCATGATTACGAATCAGAAACTAACACAGTCCTAACTAAACCCTTCCAGAACTAGTGATATAAGGTGGACAGGTGGCAGAATACCCATAATGACTAATGACAACATGTATGAGTCATAAACAGCATGTACCTCGACAAATGTGAATGAATGCATATGCCCTGTGACTGTCAATGTGTCAGGTTAATAGAACCAATCATCTAAATGTGTCCCTGAGGGTGTTATGCAGTGTCCCTGATACAGTGTTCATTCTTCCCCATTCGTATGTGAGGCCTGCTAGTGACAGAAAGCGCATATTCTGCCGACTACCTTAGGTAGATGATAGCATAATAGGTTGGGGTTACCACCTGTTCGCCTTTGTGAGGGACACTCCCCTCTGGGCAGTTGTGTCCTGCAAAATTAATGTTATTATGGCACATGGCCTGTGATTTCAGGCAAAGAATCCATATATTGTCTGTAGTGGTTGCATAAAATGATTATGTTGTATCTGAAACACCTAGATGTTATAAGAAACAATATTAGCAACTATAATGCTACAAGAATAACCTTTACTTATGCAAACCGGTGAAGTAGTCAATTTTCTACTGGCTGTGGGTATGTGTTGCCTTGCCCAATCTGACATCTCTACATATAGGTCCTATAGGGCTTCCACCTTTCCAAATGGCCAAAGTGGGACCTGCTCCGTAGAAATGTCAGACGTACCAGGTCAGAACATACTTAGAGCTGTGCATAGTGCAGAAATATACGTATTAGCACAAATCAAAGCTTAGTCTAGCAGCAGTCAAGTTGCTTCTGCTACTTCACATAACATATAGAAGTGTCATATATACAATAACTGTTACATGCAACTATTAGAGAAACGTAGAATATAATATTGTCCTGTAATCAGGGCATTTGCTATGCCTAGATTATTTTTGCATGACACATATGCCTAAGGAGGGATTGTCCCACGCAAAGTGGGACAGGTGTTAATCCTAAAGTCTTACTTCGGCCAATTTAAAAGGTGGAAAACCTACAATAGGTATGCGGTAGCATGACCCGGCAGATGGATGTGGTACCCAAAACATATTTACTTGTCTGCATTGCAGAATATCTGTTCCCATGTATCAGCCAGATGGGGGCAGATTGTATGAGGAACATGCATATAATACGATTACCTCACTGGACAGGCCGCCGATTCCATATAGTCGAACTCCATGCCGTCGCCTAATGGTCAGCCATACTCAATGCTGTAATCATGTAGTCCAATGTAATAGGCATCACAAGGGATCACACCCAACCAGCGTGAGTAACAAATGCAAGCACCAATGTCGGTGCATGAGCAAGTGAGGGAGCAAGCGGGTGTAAGCGTGTTTGGCTACCAGTATGCGAGTATTGCACTGTTAAAGAAATGTGGAGTCTAAACAAGTATAAGAAGCTGTAACAAGAGGTCAGCAGTGCTTAACACTGCGCAAACCCATGCACAACTGTTCCCAACTGCTGCTATGTGCCTTACTCACTCTGTATCCAATGGCCTTGTTCTGGATGCAAACAAAGAACCGTCCTTTGCAAGGGTTTGTAGCAACACCTTGCACACACAGCTAACGTGAATTACCAATACACCATGGCAAATATACAGACAATAAACAGTATCACACACATACCATACAGCACAGTCATCCAACAGTATAGCAATGTACTGGCAGACATGTCCGGACCACTGGTGTTTGCAGACCTGGCCATCATGTGTTTAAGTGTGTGAGCATGCCCAGTATGACCATTATGTATGTTGTCGACTGACATTACCGTCATACCATCATGTGTTTGAGCATGCCCAGTATGGTCAACTGGATCGCATGTGTTACATGTCCAGGTAGTCAGTACTGTGGTGCCGACCTCTGTGTTGTACACTGACAGGTGGCATGCTGTGTCTGCAGGGTATCCATCATTCATGTGGCATTGACTGTTGCTACATTTCTGCACAGCGTGGGGGACATCCAAATGTATCCACATTCCTACACAGCACCGGGGGAGGGCACACATGACTGTTACATGTGTATGTTGGAAGGGGGCACAGCTGTCAGTTGTACACTTTTGCTACTACTGTACTGGTATGTCAGGTACTCCATTTCAGTGTGTGGACATACCTAATGTGCTGGCTAGAGGCATACCAGTGTACTCCAGATCTTAGGTTTAATTACCAACATATTAGTTTCAGATGTCCTAGCCTTCACAACCTACATCCAACTGCCTGGCCTGCTGTAGTCTGTCTATGTGTGTCTGTGGGGGGGGGGGTCATTCATTGGGCATATTCAGAGGCCATTGTACAGCATTTGTCTGTGTTGGTCTACACCTGTCCAGCTGGTTGAGACTTGTAATGGGCCGTATGGACACACATGATGTTCAGCCCATTACCCGCAGTGGGTTAGGAGGACACCCTGTGTACTACTGGCTACTATTGTGACCCCGGTATGTGCTACAGATGTCATGATGCTACTATGGATGTGTGCTGTCCGCTGCCTAACATTCGGCCACCAAATTCCCTTGCATGCTCACATCCATACCATAGCTACAGGTAAAAACACATTCTAATACAACTGTCAATTGGTCGATTGATTGACTTACCTTGAGGGTGTGCCAGACCTGCAGATGGTGCGGGAGGGCTGCCTATGTTGGATGCACACAGTGCACTTTCTATGCATGGCTGAGCACAAGTAATGTCATGTTTGGCATCCCTTTTACAGTCTGTGCAAGTTAGAGAGGGTGACATTCCCTGGGTACCTACTGTGTCAGTGCATATGCTATGCATTGCCTTTTTGCCAAGGCCAGGTCATACTGGGCACACCTCCTTCAGCCTACTGGGTCCAGCTCAGGTAGTTCCTCCTCCGAGTTACTCTGTGCTGTACAGGCCTTGGCATTGGTGGGGGGCTGTGTGGCCCTGCCTCATGCTGTTCCTACTGTAGCTGTTTCCGCAGGATCATATTGTGTAGCATAGCACATACCATAACAATTTGGGTGCATGTAGCTGGTGAATACTGCAAGGCTCCACTGGATGTGTCCAGACACCAGAACTGTGACCTGAGCATCCAAAACACATGCTCAATTATATGTCTTGCCTGTGCGTGTGCCTCATTATGGCATAGTTGTTCAGTTGTGTGTGCATTTCTTATGGGTGTCATCAGCCACGGCTCCAGTGGGTACCCAACATCCCCCACTAGGTGACCGTAGGGCATGTCCATATTGGCAAAGGTGTGGTACAGCTGCATCAGATGCCATATATTGGAATTGTCATAGCTTCCAGGGCAGCCAGCACACACATTCAGTATAATGCCCTGGGCATCACATACAACCTTGTCAGCTGATGGAGGGGATGCCCCTGTGGTTAATATAGGCCCTACCCTGCTCAAATGGGCTGTGCTTTGATGCATATGTGCATGCAGGCTATAGCACCCACTATCTCAGGGTAGTCTGCCATTTGGTGGAAGAGACGCATATTGCTGGTCAACACCTCACGTGTGTTGAGGAAATGTATGTGCTCACTGGCATGTGGTGACATGGCATCCAGGAACTGGTGGAATACTATGGATGCAGATGTCTGTGAGATCCCCATGATATCCCCAGTTGTGCTTTGGGAGGTACCTGTGGCTAGTATACCTAGGCCTACACATACCTTGGTATCCACTGGGATGGGTTTCCCTCGGCCTGTTCAATGTGTCAGGTGTGGCCAGCACAGCTCAACAATCTGCTGTAGGAGGTCTCTGCCCACCCCATAGTGCTCCACTATCTCCAGCTCATGTAGCCCCTGGTAGGTTATCCTGGGTCTGTACAGTCTTCTCTTTCTCCTCACTGAGGGTTGTTCGGCAACATTCACATCCTCACCACTCTCAGCCTCCTGCACATGTTGGTCTATGTTGTCTGCTGCAGCCCTTCTCATTTTGTTGGATTGTTTTGTAAAATTTCCCCGCATGTATACACTGGTGGTGTAGAGTGTGGAAAAAACCCATGTGTATGGTGCTTGCTCACTTTATTGTAGTGTTCTGGGCTGGGCTGGGCCTGTAATCTGCTGATTGTGCTAATTATCACCTGTTTGCCCAGCTTGTTCACCTTGACTACTCTCCTACTGTTGTTGTCCCTCCCAATTGCACTAGGCAGGTATAGACACACCCCTAGCTTAGGCGTGCTAAGGCAAGAGCAATCCCAAGGCACAGGGCTCCCATGTACATACAGTATGCCTGACACCCCCCCCCATGCTTTCACCTATATTCGAGTCCTGCACCCGGCTATCTATACACATACACTCTTGGGATCTGCATCACACCCTGGGGATAAATGGGATTCACTATTTTCCACCTCATTTGCATAGTATTGTCTTCTAATGCATAGTTACATGACCCATACTGAGCCTCCAAAATAATAACCACTGCTTACTGTCGCGCAGATCCGCACACAACTGGTTAAAAGCACCTTACTATCACCGTATTCGATGTCCCTTGTTCTTCCCAGCAACAAAATAACCTGTCTCTACATGCCTTGAACCTGGGACCCTGCACACCACAAATGATGTGCTTTACCACTAAGCCATGGCAGATATACATACATCTGAGGTGATCACATACAGATCATCCAGCACAGGCATTCAACAGTATAGGACATGTATTCCATCATGTAGATTTATGTGTGCTAATGTCCACACACATATATATATATATATATATATATATATATATATATATATATATATATATATATATATATATATATATACACACACACACACACACACACACACACACACACACACACACACACACACACATATACATATACACACACATACTTAGATATTGAATATATATCATAACAGCGGACCATGTGACACCAAAGCATTAGACAAGAATGAAAAGCAAACCACATGCGCCTCCTGCATTATGTACTGGTGTTGCTATCAAGGCAAGTGTGTTTCATTGCGTCATATGGGTCAGACTGTATTAAAGGTAAGATTAGGGCTGCTGAAATTTTCTCACCAGACCTATTGTCGAATGTATGTGTATGTCTTGCCAACTCAGTCTCTTGTGTGATTGTGACATTTATGGACACTATATAGTAAAATAACAAAACACGCTCAACACATCCTGGAGCTAGCCACTCACAGATACCAACACATAGGATATGACTGCCAAACACACACACCTGTCATGCCTTGGAAAAGAGCACCTACCTGTTTATTCTATCACACTACAGCATTACACAGTTACAGAACATGCTACCGAGATTACTGGGACACAGCACTCCCAGAGGCATACTTCTAGGTGGGTGACATCATCAGCAATGGAAAAGACGCTGATAGGGATTGTATGGAGTGTGAGCAGTCTAAAAGCATTATTCTGTCCCCAGGCAGATGGAAATACACACACAGATACACACAGTTGGCATGGCTGGGATTAGAACACAACCTAATTACCTTATTACACTGCAGCATTACACAGTTACAGAACACGCTACCGAGGTTACTGGGACACAGCACTCCCAGAGACATACTTCTAGATGGGTGACATCATCAGCAATGGAAAAGACACCGATAGGGATTGTATGGAGTGTGAGAGGTCTAAAAGCATTATTCTGTCCCGTAGTAGGCGGAAACACACACACTCACACAGCTGGCATGGCTGGGATTAGAACACTGACCTAACTACCTCATCACAGTACAGCATTATGCAGTTACAGAACATGCTACCTAGATTACTGGGCCACAGGACTCCCAGAGGCATACTTCTAGGTGGGTGACATCATCAGCAATGGAAAAGATGCCAATAGGTTTTGTATGGAGTGTGAGCAGTCTAAAAGCATATTACTGTCCCACGGCAGACAGAGACAACCACATGCCAGTGGTGTGATCAGGACAACTGCCTATCTATGGACCACTATTACAATAATACATAGATACGAGACACGCCACAGACACTACACCTTTCAACACTGTCAATATGACCTTCTAGGAATGCGAACATTGACATGGATGCTGGCAGTTACGATGTACATACCTGTGAACCAGTGTGTTCAATGTAGGAATCCATCCTGAAGTGGGGTATGGCCATCTGTTGCCTGGACGACCACTATCGCTATACAGGGTTACAATGACCATGCCCATACACATAGAGACACATAACCGGCACAAGGTGTCACTGGGCATGCTCACATACTTAGTAGCACACGGCCGTTTGGAATGCATTATGTGTCCATTTACACAACGTCATACTGGGCATGCTCACACACTTTGTAGCAAAGGGCTGTTTTGTATGCACTCTGATTCTAAACACGGAAGGGCACAGTGTGTCGATAGTTGTCATTGTTAGCATGAACACTGCACTACATATATCTGACACCGGTCTTCTACACAATGTCTGCTGCTGTCTGTCACCTTAGATGTACCAATCTAAACCTGGCACACTAATACCACCCGTGGTGATGTCCTGCCAGGAGTGGCTACTTCGCCCATTTAGTGCCATTCATAGATGAATCTCCTGAGACCAGGTTAACACCCTGACACTTTGTAAAATGCAACGAAGATCTTGCTTTCTCCTTTGCTTTTGCCCACAGCTCTGATGTACTGCGTAAGCATACGCATGTGCAGTACATCAGAACTGCCGCAGAATACCAGACAGCTGCGGAAGGGCAATGCCATTATTTAAGAATAATAATTATTTTTTTCTTACATAATGTCATTGTATAATAGCAATAACACACTTCTGGGTGTGGATAATGCTGGATTTACCCATGGTTGTCTTTGTTTGGCCACTCGGGCTTCACCCTCATGACCAGACCACACCAACCGTGGGTAAATCCAGCATTACCCACACCCAGGTGTGGGTTATTGCTATAATATAGTCTCCATATCCTTTGTTCATAATGTTCGGTCGTGGTGGAATTTGTGATTGCTATGGTCCATGTTGTGCACATATTTGAAGACTTCAACTGCTGTATACAGCATACCCATGGATTCAGGAATGCACACACTTCCAACAACCACATTACCATTCACAGACTCCCAAACCCCACAATACCGAACACTCAAACTCGCGACAGTCAAACTCCCGGAACTAACACAGACACAGAACACACACACGCACACACAGACACACTGCTACCCATCACATCCAAACAAACCATCCTACACTACGTATGGCCAAGTGGCCATGCCCCATACACACCCCATGCTGTGCCCCCCACACCACACCTACTGTAATAATCTACCTCTGAGATACCATGAACAGACACACAAAGCAAACACACACACACACACACACACACACACACACACACACACACACACACACACACACACACACATTACAGTCCCACAGAAACACACACCGCACTCAGAACACACACTTACACACACTACAGTAATCAGAAACACACTTAAACACAGTACATACCTGGACCGCAGCACCAGAAACACTAACTAAATGTCCCTGAACATCGTAATAATAGTACTCGCGGTTCTAGTGTTCTGGTACTGTGGTTTTTCAGACTTTAAGCCTTGTGATTATGTGTGACGGTATGTAAAGCATTTGGTATTTGGTAGTATCCTATTTATATGTATCTTCACAGTTGTGTACATGTTGTTAACCTATCTATATATTTGCATATATATGTATATCCATATATATCAACATATATCTCCCTATCACCCTTTTTTATCTCTATATGATATATATATATATATATATATATATATATATATATATATATATATATATATATACAGAGAGAGAAAGAGAGAGAACACACCTTTCGTTGGGTACATGGTGGTGTATACTATTTCCCGAACTCCGCCCTTTTGTGTTTTAACCTGTCACAATACACACCTGCCATTGGTACATCTCAGGTTGCTTAGTGGTAGGTGATTGTGTGCATGGTTGCATGTTCTACTCCTGGCAGTGGTTGTTTTACTTCTCAGAGCAGGCACTATTAGCACAAGGGTGAATAACGGAAATTTCAGCGGTTCTGGCCAGGTTTACCCATGATCTGTGCGATATTCAGCAAAGCTTAGACCTGTTTTGTGCATATCCATGTAGTCATGCTTAAATGATGCTTACCAGCACTTGCCGGTGCAAATTCCCACTAACATGTGCTTAAATGTGCTCTAATGACCTGCCTCCAACATCCATTATTCAGGACATCGGACTAACGTAACAGCTCTTGCAGGTTGTGGAACCGGGAACATGCACAAGACAAGTCAGTGGCTTTACCACTGGGGCATCTGGGATATGTACAATTGTTATGGTGTTTAGTATGCGGACTGTACTACGGCTGTTCCTCCATACTGCAAACAAATGTGTAACTCAGTTAGTTTACATATGGATGATACCTATTAATGGTATGTCCAAATGATGCTTAGTGGATGTGCTCCAGTTATGGGAATCCATGTCACAGTGAGCCACACACTGTAATATGCTACACTTTGCCACAACCACACAACCATAACTGGAGAATGTTGAGGTGACAGATACCTGTCATGGGTACTCCCCATGCTTTGGAACTACATCCCTGATTACATTATATGGATTCCCTCATTAACACACCAGGGAATCCTTGTAGAGTGGGTGGGGAACAGTGGTTACACCCCAGGGGTCCCAGAATTGGCTTTGCTCCACAGAGAGACAGTTAGTTAATCAATGGGGTGGCGATAGCAGACACATTTTGGCTAGGCTGATGAATGGCCTCTGACAATCAGGCATGTACCTACCAATGTACCTAGGAACCTATACATACAATATTAACACATGCTGTTAGCTTAATTTACTGTTCAGGTGTTGACTTACCTTGTACCAATAGCTAATGTGTGTGCACCAGTTGAGGGCTGCCTATGGAGGATGCACACAGTAGACCACCTATACATGACAATTTACAGGTGGTCGTGTGTGTGTGTGCCATCCATTTTACTGTGTGTGGAGGTGGAGAAGTGTGTCAGTCTGTAGGGGCCTACACTGTCAGTGCATGTGCTATACGTTCCCTCTTTGCCAAGGCATGGGCATATTGATCATGCCTCCGTCTGCCTACTGGGGCTGGCACAGGGTGTTCATGGTCTGAATCCCTCTGTGCCTGTGATGCCCTTGGCAATTGTGGTGGGCTGTGAGGGCCTTCACAATTATGTCCCTGCTGCAGCTGTTTCCGCAGGATCATATTATGTAGCATGGCACATACTATGAAGATGTGGGCACACGTGCCTGGAAAGTACTGCAAGGCTCCACCAGATATGTCCAAGCAATGGAACCATGATTTCAGCATCCCAAACACACGGTCTATGATGATTCTGGTTTGTGCATGTGCCTCATTATGGCGTTTTTGCATGGGTGTGTGTGCATTTCTGATGGGAGTCATCATCCACGGCTCCAGTGCATAGCCAGCATCCCCCACAAGGTGGCCATATGGGATGTCCCCCCTGACAAATACCTGGTACAGCTGTGAGGCATGCCAGATGTTGGAGTCATGGTAACTTCTAGGGCTGTCAGCACACACATCCATGATAATGCCCTGGGCATTGCACATGACCTGGCAGTTGATGGAGTGGTATCCCTTATGGTTTATGTAGTGCCTACCATGCTCACTGGGTGGTGACTTGATATGTATGTGCGTGCAGTCTATTGCACCCAGTACCTCCGGGTGGTCTGCCACACGGTGCAAGAGGTGCATATTACTGTCCAATTCCTCCTGAGTAGGGGGAAGTATATATGCTCATTGGCATGTGGTAACATGGCATCCAGGATTTGGTGGAGTACCCTGGATGCTGATGCCTGTGAGATCCCCATGATATCTCCAGTTGGCCTTTGAAAGGTACCTGTGGCTAGTATTCTCAAACTTACACATACCTTCGTGTCCACTGAGATGGGTTCCCCTCTGTTGTTTCTGGCTCTGAGGAGTGGCCAACACAGCTCAATGATTTGCTGTATGATGTCCCTGTCCACTCTGTAATGCTCTACTATCTCCAGATCATCTAGCCCCTGGCAGGTTACCATTGTCTGAACACTCTTCTCTTCCTCCGGGGCCTGAGGTGGTTGTCAGCATCATCCTGCACACCACCTTCAGTCTCCAACACATGGTGATGAATCACAACTATGGCAGCTCCCAACAAGTACATTGTAAAAGTTCCCCATCTGTTTACACCGATGGTGCAGTGTTTGGGAATACATGAGTGTGTGTGAGGTGCCTTCACACTTTATACTATTGTACTTTGGAAGCTGATGATGTCATAGGGTGTGTATGTACAATCAGAGCTGCAGGGTATCTTACTTATGTGTTTTACCGCAGGAACTGCTATTGTGTTGTCTTTGGTGTTGAATTACATTTAGATGCCTTGGATCACCTCTTGCCCTTGCCTTCACTTTTCATAACAATTCCCCTCCCATTGTCAGGCATTCATCCAGCAGCCTGCTTTCTTGTTTTTTACTTTCGCAACCCAGGATTGCATTGCGAAATGTGTTCTGTAGCCAATCTACTGCAGCTTTGCTTTGTTCTGCACTGACAGTTCTCTTTTCTTTGCAATCCGGCACCTCCCCTATCCTGTTCTGCAGGTTGCTACTAGCAGCCTTGTTAGCTACCGTCAATGGCCCAATGTGAGTTAATAGGTGTTAATTACTCAGTTGTACTCCAATTACCCTACTGACAAGCCTGATCTGCAAGGGCATGGACCGCATTATCATGGAACTTATAAACAAAGACATTGGCAACCTTCAAACACTGGATCCCACCCAGTTTGGGTTTGTGAAGGGCCAATCTTGTTTCCTGAATCTGATTGACTTCTTCAAATCAGTCTCCAGAGCTGTGGATGGGGGTAAGGCAGTCCACACAGCCTATCTGGACCTAGCCAAGGCCTTCATCACCATCCCCCACTCTGGAATCATAGATAAACTTGCTAAGCTGGGCATAAATCTCTACATCACTCAAATGGTTGCCAACTGGCTTACTGACAGAACCCAGACTGTAAAAGTAGCCGACTCCAAATCCAGCTCCAGACAAGTGACAAGTGGAGTACCTCAGGGTTCAGTCCTGGGACCACTCTTGTTTGGCATCTACTTCTCTGAAGTACAGGCCAACACTAAGGGACTTTGGCTAACAAAGTTCGCAGATGACTGCAAACTAGGAGCCATTATTGAATCCCCAAATGATGTGGATATTCTACAAAAGGGCCTTACAGAAACAGATGCCTGGTGCCAGAGCCATGGGCTCAAGCTTAATGCCAAAAATTGTATAGTTATCCCCTTTGGAAAAAAAACATGTACACATGAATTACCACATAGGTGGCAGGACACTAAACATCGAAAGTGTGATGAGAGACTTAGGGACATAGGTGGACAGTGGTCTCACTTTCGATAACCACATCACCACAACAGTCAGGAAATCCTTCTATGTGGCACACCTCATCACAAAGGGCTTTTCATCCAGACAAAAGGAGATAATTGTCCCACTGTACTCATCCCTCATTAGACCCATTATAGAGTATAATGCCCCGTTTGGTATGTACCTCACAAGACATCTGCAACAGCTGGAAAGGCCACAGAAATACCTCACTAAAAGAATCACAGGCCTAAAGCAGATGCCATATGCTGACCATCTAAAAAACTCCAGCTATACTCTGTGTTATATCGTCTACTCAGAGGCAATCTCTGCTTAACATACAAGGCCATGTCAAACCCTGAGCTGTTGGACATGCTCCACTTAAAGAATTCCCAGTCCTTCAGAGCCACACACTCCAGGGATCTAAACCTTGTCATCACAACAAACAAAACATGCTGGAGGGATAGGTTCCTGACCCAGAGACTCCCCATACTCTGGAATAGACTACCCATACATGTCAAGCAGAGTGCCTCATTGACTCTCTTCAAAAGGAACCTTGATGATTGGATGGGAGATAGGAAATTCACCCTGGGGATCATATCAGTCACCTGCTAGACAGGGGTCCAGAGAAGTAAATATTGTGGGAAGAAATATCCAGGGAATTGTATAGGGCCGATAGCCTAGTACCAACCTATGAACCTATGAACCTATAAATAGTGGTTATAATCAAACAGAACTTCTTAGAATTTGTGATGGTGTCAAAAAGTACAGAGCGACCTCTCTGAAACCCATATTTTCTAAGGGGGCAGACGAAGTGATGCGAAAGTGAACTCAATGTAGCAAAATTAGGTATGTAACTACTTTTAATGTAAGGACAAGTGATCTTAAAAGAATTGCACAAAATAATTGGATTATTCTGTTGGGTCTACCTGAGCTGCAGACAATTCTGAATGAAAAGCCTTATTTTTCTTATAAGAACACTAGAAACTTAAAAAGAAGGCTATGTTATAAAGACTTTAAAGTGTATGCCGAGCAACAAACAGTTACGAAGCAAGGCACTTTTAAGTGTGAATTGTAGTTGTTGTAATATTTTAACAGCTGAATACGAAAACCTCGGAGAAAGCTGTCAGCAGGATAAAATCCAATAAATCAAATAAATGAGTATAATCACTTGTAATAAACGTAATGTAAGCACTTTTATTTAACCAGAACTTTCGAAGGCATAATATCCGACCTTCTTCAGACAAAACAGTACATGGCACAAACAAATTGATTTAAATACATGTAACTCCACTTAATTGATGCATTTTAAAACTCTTTGTGCTTTTAATTATCAATCATCTCATTCACAGTATTCTTTAAAACATTTAAAAACTAATGTTTAAAACAATTCCTTAAGAATAATATGTTTTAAAATATGTTTAATCCTTTAAACCTTTAGTAATATAATAATAATATTAAAAACAATATTTGAACCAGCGATAAATCATTTGTTTCATATATATTATACTTAGTGCTGGTTACACCCACACATATACCCATGTTGAAAGAAAATAAAACAGCAATGGCAATGTCAATACAAAAACAAATACAGTATAACCTATTACATTAAAACTGTGAAACAGCCATCCTACTCTAAAACTAAACAAGGGTCCAGAGTGGAACCAAACAGGAATAAAAAACAACTTACTACAAAGGAAGTGAACTCCATCTATCTAAAAAGAAGGAGAGAGAAAAGGGCCCCAAAAACCTGATACTACCAAATGGCTTAACTCCATACAATGTAAGATCCAAAATACCAAATGTGGACTGGATCGCTGTATAGATGGTACAGAAATATGTAATATTTTAACAGGTAATAATAATGTGTTCACACATCCTGTGACCAGCAGACAATATACTTTTTCCCTCACAGCCAGTTGTAATACCAGCTATGTGGTGTACCTCACCACTTATGTAAAATGTTCTTCATTTTATGTGGGGAAGACCACTAGAAGGCTAAGGGAGTGAATTATTGAGCATAAGTCAGATATAAGGAGGAATGACAAGAATGCTCTAAGTAGACATATTATGAACAAGGGTGAGGACCATTGTTTAAGTTTAGGGTAATAGACATAGTAATGAAAGGAACTGGGGGGGTGATTTAAACAATTTTCTTGAAAATAAAGAGGATGAATGGATTATTAGATTATGTGCAGAGTTTGAACCTGATCTTAACAATACTGTAAGTATTAAACCTGTTTTAGTAAGAATACAGCAACAAAATATTTAATGTACTTTTTAAAAAAAATATGCAGTGTCATATGATATGCTGGCTGTTGTGATATGGTACTTGTATGCTCTTATTTAAATTGTGATTATTCTGTGTAATGGAATTAGCATTGAGAAAGGGTTGACAATCGAAAGCTTTGCTTTAATAAAGTTTTTGCTTGACGTTGGAGTGGTTTATTTCAGACACTTCCTAACTGTATCAGATGTTTGCTAGGGGGGATATCCCATGGGCTCATTTACTGTGGGATGTAGATTATACACTGGAACCATGGGTGATGACACACATTAGAAATGCACATACACCCAATGTAGAACACCAAAATAAAGCAAATGCTCAAACCAGAAATATCAAGGCATGTATTCCACAGTTCCAATGCCTAAATACATCTGTGGGAGCCCTGCAGTACAATCCACAGACATTTACTGAAATATTCACAGTATGTGCCATGCTACACAACATCATCCTGAGAAAACGCTTCAGAAGAATCAAGAATGAGAAGGAGCACATATCCTACCACCAATGCCAAAGTCACCACAGCCACACACATGTGAGGAGTTAGGTGGGAATCAGCAGCTGCTGTGGGTGTAGGCAGATGTAGGCGTGCTCGATATACCTTTGCACTGGCTAAGAGACAACACATAGCACACTCACTCACTCACCATCTAAGGGCCTAAAACCTTCCTCCTATGCACATACATATAGTAGCATTGATGCCAAGCAACTCTCACAACCTTTACCTCTGCATGTATTGGCTGTGTACTGCTTGCATCAGACAGAGTCAGCCCTGAACTAAAACTGCTGCAGCTGCTGGATTTACAAGGTAATTGTTGAAGCTGGAGTGCATTGTGTAATAATATGAATGAGTAGCATATCCTTGCATGTTGTTACTCGGTACTGTAGTAAGCAAGTAAAGTTTGGAGATGTGTACATAAATGACCTTAACATGTGACAGCAGAAACTTATTTGACTTGTATGTGTCTGTTATTAAGTAGTAGGCCTCAGGCATCAAAGATTCACACATTCATACCTTTCAAAAGTAGTGATGGTCACTGCATGCCCTCAGTTTAGCACCATTCATTTGTGAGAGAAATTAGAAAGTAATGATACACATTGCAGTTTCAGACTTCACAACCCTCACAAGATCATTAACAATAATGTTGGAAAATTTTGATGCTATCAACTGTCTAACTTTCTAAGACCAATATAAGTCAAAGGCATAATTATCAGTTCAACATGACAAATGCAGATATACTAATCACTAAGTCAGCTGTGCACCCTGAGCATCAGATACAAAGCTTAAGTATCCCTGAATCCAAAAGATACAAAACAGGGTATGGTACAGCTATCCTCACTTGCACAGGGTGTTGGGGGGCAAGAAGCCTAAGCTGATGCAAAAGGTTGGTGAGTGTGTGTGAGTAAGAAAGATAAGCAGGCAGACATTTGGATAAACCAACAAATGGCCAGTGAGACAAAATGAGTTTTAAGCTCCACATTTGAACCATGTAACTGCTGTGTGTGTGCCTGTAGGGGTCCTCCAGGTGCAACTGATGTGTCAGTGTCTGCATGAACACAACCAAGCTCTGTACTAGCTCTGCATCTTGGTATGTCAGACAGGTGTGAGCCATGCATGGTAGAGGTTGCAGTTTATTGTTGTTATCCTCAACCATGATAACTGGCTCTGCCAGGAGTTGCACTAGCATGTCCATGCCCATGGTCCGATGCACTGCTGCTACTTGAATGTGACTGATATCTGCAGGATGAGGTCTCCTCACAAGTATGTCCAGGACCATGAACCCATGGCCTACCATGTCTGGGCATGGACAGCTTCCCCACTAACAGAACACTGGAAGTACTGCCATTATAGGAACATGATCTGGCATGGCCATGTTGGCTAACAGCAGATGATGTGGCTGCCCTGTGCCCATGAGGATGCCATCCCCCTCCCAGCAGATGTTCCATCACAGACACCACTCGTTCCAACATGTCATTCATCCAATCCATTGAATCGACAATACAATGGAAGCACTCATGCATTTCAGCCTGTGCCACATCTACAACCCTAAGTATTTCCCTGGTGTACCTATGGGAACATGTCTGTGCCTCCATGATGTCCCTAAACATGCACTGAGTGGCACAGGAAGAGACACCTGGATCAGGTGGAGGATGGACAGCAGAGCTACTCTGAGCACCCCTAACAACCCTCCTGCATGGCACTTCACCTACAATCTGGCTATGGCCAGAGTCAACAGTCATTGAAGCCACAGTAATCTCACTTCCCTGATCAATTGTCTCACCCTTCACCTGTTCAATATCTGTGGGATCACTGGAATTGGTAGGCGTAGGCCTACTGGCTATGTCCAATAGAATTTCAAAGGATGGCTTTATGTCAACCTCAGTGTCACATTAAACCTCTGCACCCCCTGACTATGCCTCTGATTGGCTAACATCATCATCAGAGTCTGCTGATATTCTGTCATCAGGTGGTAGAAGCCCCACACTTCCACTGTCAGGATCACCTGTGATAATAAGCAACAAACACAGGAAATTTAATATCTAAACCACTATACTCCAATATATGCTAACAAAATAACAGCGCTACCACTATTAGACAGTATAGCAATATACACAGCAGTTCTTATATCAACATCACACACTAAAATATTTCTTTGAATTGCTCATCAGTACTGACATAAAAATGCTTGGCTTACCATGTGCAGATGAGGGTATCCTCTGCATGTCAAATGTTTCTGGAAGAAGTTAAGCAAAAGATAAGGACAACATGATCACAATTAACAGTAACACGGGGAGTAACGTTTTCCCTTTATATGTCCCTTAGTTATACTTTCAACAAGAACTTGGATGACAACGTCAACCTAAGTTAATCAATCAGAATGTGTTGTTAACTGTAGTTAACAGAAGTAACATAGTAATTTAAATTGTTTTACTAAACAGCAGTATTCAATGACTGAGATGCAAAAGCCTACCTGAAAGCTCCTTCTAATGCTTGCTGTCCCTAAAACAGTAGCACCATTGTCAAGGACATGCTGCTCTGCACTTTCCTGGCAGCTGTCTGGATCCCTGATAGTGGACAGGAATTCTTTATTTGGTGTTAGTGGAGGCTCTGTAGCAAGCCCACCAGTACCCATCTGATCACAGCCCACTACAGCTCTTCACCTTTGTGCAGATGACATCATGTCAGTGACCCTATGGCACACCTGCTCATATGTCCTGCTGTGTTCACCCACAGCATTAACATCATAGACAGTCTGCTGTCAAATCTGAATTCTGCATGACATATCTCCTTGTCCCCTTTCAAGCAAGAAGGCACAATGTTGCCTAAAAGCATCAAGAATGACCTGGTTTTCAGATGCCTGGGTGACATAACCATAGGTCCTAAAGGACAACAGAAGGATCATACACATAAGTATCACATAACTACAAAATAACTGTTCCCAGATAAAACAGAAAAGGTAGCATTTCAGTGTTATGCACTGGAGAAGCATAAAACAGTCTAGAGATTTGAAATACAAACAGACTGGATGCAAAAAGGAGAGTAACAATAGCAACATATCCTTGTTTGTGCCATAAAAGAAATGCAGCTTTGCTCCCCCCAAAAGTACAGAGAAATGACACATTTTGCTAACATACCATTTCTGAAATGCTAAAAGTGCTGTCAAATGAACTGTCCCTGAAACATATCCCAGAAACATGTCAACAGATTTAACACAGAACATTCCATTTTAAGGTATTACCTATCATGTATATCTATGAAATGCCCTGACAAACATGCCCATGGCATCAGTACACTTCTAACTAATGCATACAGATAAAAGTATAAAAACCTTTGCTACCAATTTTTCTTAATTACATTTCAGCATTTGCAGTATGTAGCTGACAAAATGCAAGCATACTAACTTAAGCTCATTAATCCTTTGTGCAGCTGTATCCCAAAGTAATAGCATCTCTTCTGTGTTCTCTACATAAACAGGTCTCCTCACCATCAGTTTCTCTAGCTACATGGTTGTCTTTTTATGGTGTATATTCAGGGGTGTTAGCATGGTAAAGACGCAAATCAGGTGTGAACTCATTAGAACTGCTGAATTCCAAATACTTGGCTCTGTGTATCTCATGTAAACATAGTGCAGGCACTCCCACCCTGTTTGTTTTAATAGACTGCAATTGTGAATGATTACTGGCTGGGAGAAGGAAAACACAACAGTACTGCAGGTTGTCCTACATCCTGTAGGTGTGTCAGGTTAGACTTGCAAAGTGTTAGATGCAAGTTTGTAAATGTAATTAAGCAGCACACAATTCACAGGTTCTGTTCATTAACATCTAACCTCCCCTTCATTTTTGGTAACTGCATATTTCATTATTGCCATTTAATATCCACACACATTTTAAGGACAATGATATGGAATGGCTTGCAGACTGCATGTCTCAGATTACTAGTCAGATAAGAGAAGAATGACCAACAAACACAGAGAGGTAAGACAGAGTTGCATATTTGCAAGCAACAGTCATAACTGTTTGTGTGATCACTTAATGCACTACATCCAAAAATAGTACATGTACAAATAATAATTGTTTGGTTTCATATTACTGTAGATGATGTTGCAGTTGGTTGTATTCAGAATGATTTCAATTCCTTGCTGCAAAGCTGTTTGTGTAGCACCCTTCCTGTTTTCTGAAGGTTCATTGGAGTGAGAGTTCAAATCCAGACCATTGTAGAAATATCTCATGTGTACCAACATTTTCTGGTGTGTATTTTATAGACTGATTTTCCTAATTTCAACTACTTTGTCCCTTTTTTCTTTTTCTTTCTTTCTTTCTTTCTTGGTGTTTGATGACACACCACTTAATGCAATCATGGGAAACAGAGGAAAATGAATGCTAGGTTTGATTGTGCTTATCTTGTTTGCATGAAGTCCAGCAATGCACAAACTGGACTACTGGCCCACACAGGAAGCAGACAGAATACCTTCAGCAGACCTGCAAATAGGGCGTTTGTAAAATGTCAAAAGTCAAAACAGTATATTGTTACAATTTATGTATTGCATTGTACAAATGCACTTAGCAGCATTGTGTGGTGGTTAGCTAAGTTCCCCAGCAGCTGCAGCCATTGATCAGATGCAGACAGGACTCAGACAGCTAATAACTGAAAATGGATACATTCAATTAATTCTGTTGGGCATCACGCAAACATGCTAAGCAGCTTTGCATGGCAGTTAACACGGAGACCTTAAGAATGATTAGTGCATTAGGGAATATCATGTAACTAGCCCTGTAAAAGCAGATGTAAGTGTAGGGCTGGAATACAAATGGTCCTGGGTTCTAGTACAGGGTGTGCAACCTTTTTTTTTTACTGTTGGGACAGTGCAGTTTATAGCAATGAGCTGAAAAATAGACAAGTACTATTTTGACATTCTTGTAGAAACAGATGTAAGTGAGGGAGTGCCATACACATCGTCCTGGGTCCTAATACAAAATATTCCATACAATTTTACTGTTGTTCCACTTTCCATGATATTCACTTTCAGTTATAACACTTTAGATAGTGGGACTGATATGAATTATATGTATGAGGGATGAGACACCATTATTGTGTTTTCAGATGTATGACTGAGGGTATACTGTGTACTATATTTCTGTTAAGTAAAATTCTGCTATCTGGACTTGTGTGGCCTTCAAAATAACCTAAGACACATACACAACTGTATCGGATCTATATTAAATAACCCTGTCAGGTCACACACATACATGTGTAACAGCTCAAACTGTCACCTGCATTTATGTATGATTCCTGCCTATGTCTGAGCAGCACTTCTTTTGTGACAAAGATGGAAAATCAATGCCATGGAAGATAATGTTTTGTCCCTTATGCCTAGGTTTGAATCCCACAATGTAAAAATCAATTCTTTTAGTGTATAAAGCTAAAAACAAATGTGTTGGGTGATTACTTTATGCCCCTGTGTATGTTTGCAAACCAAACTCATCTAATAGTTACCTTCCAATTTCCAATATATATTTCCTAGCTACATCAGTAGACACCCCTCAAACTCAGTCCAAGTGTCAGATTTAATTCCTCCCTACTTGGCAGTGCTGCTCTCTGCACAGCTGTGTTTGTATGACAATATGAGAGTACTTGTAAGACTTAGAAAGCTAAGTATAGGCAAGACTGATATGCATAATGCACTTCTTTTCTTTTCTTGTTTCCCCAGCTGCCACTGAACATGATTTCAATCAGCAGGCTTATGTTGCTCAGTTGGAGAGACTGAGGAATGCAAGTGTTATGTATGCAGCAGAAATGAAGTGTTATTGTAGCATTAAAAGTTAAAGATAGCTTTTCTGGTCTTTTATGGAGTTGTATCAAATTGAGCATGCATATCTCAACTGTAAAAGCAAGTATGCATGCATTAGTCTGTAGCACAAATCAATTGTAACAGTCCAATATTAGACAATAATAGGAGGTTATGGGTTCAAATACTGCAATTCACAACTATACAATACTGTTATTTCTTCAATAATGTTGCATCTTTCGGCTTTTCCCGGTTAGGGGTTGCCACAGCGGAACTCTGGTCTGCTAATGATTGGCAGCAGATTTTTACTTACCGAGTTGCCAGCCCTGATGTACAACCTTCAACGAAGGTACGCCCATTCACGCATGTCTCCACACAGAATACGCTTTAGCTGAGAATCAAACAGGACAATGTCTTACTGTGAGGCAACAACTCTACCGCAGCACCACCACCGCAGTACTTTCTTCAATAATATTTACTTTAAATTAAAAACTCTATACCAGTGGAACAAATGCTCTGCTGTAAACTGTAATCTGTATAACTGGAATACACATATGTGTAATATATGCACATTTCAAGGATTACTTTCAGCAATCTGAAGTATAATATAGTGTGTATCTGTTAAGATGTATACTTAAATGTAATACTTCAGATGAAAGAGTTGTATAATTGTATTAATGCATTTTATGTCACATATGATGGTACTTATTTTATGTCTTTTCATTTTATCACCCCAAGCCTTATCTTTCTTTTTTATTTTCTGTTATTTGTCATCAAAATGTCACCATGTCATCCACATGTACCTCATTACTAAATGCTAAACAGCACAGCAAAGTAGACCAGCCTCACTGGATCAGCCTGCCCCCACTCCACTGTCTCCAGCACCGATGCCCATCATGTCTGGAAGCTAACCTGACAGCACAGCCTGTGCTATTCCTGCACTACCTGTGCCCTCAGGTAGTAATGGCCCAGAAGCTGGTGTAGTAGTCCCCTCCAGGACCAGTGGCAGAGGTGGTGATTTCATCACCTACAGGGAGTTGCCAGGGATCTTGTATAGGGTCATGTAATGCACCATTGGTGTACATCTATGCCGGATGGACAAGCTGCTCTCCATCACAGTCCATAGGAGGAGGAGATGTCAAGCACTCCAGCTGCCAGGGGAGTAAGGGGACAGTGATGACAGTCCAGTTGGTGAGGACTCAATTTTCACTGTCTCCAAGCTTGACGTACATGAGCCTGTGTTGTCCCCTCCCTCACCCCAATCATGGTGTCCTCCAATCTTTTGTATCCATCTCTCTGTCTCCTGTCTTATTTGTCTTGTATGTTTGCATTTGCATTCTGACCTACCCAACTTACCTGACCCATGTTATACCTATGTCCCTTACCCAGCAGTCCTCTCTTACTGAATTTAAAAAAAAAGGCACCTGATACACAAAATAAAAAAAAAAAAAACTGTTCAACACATAGATCTCCATTTTGCATGTGTCTTCTTGACACACTTGATTTGGTCCAATTGGCTAAACAACATGAGTGCACTGTTGGCACCCCCCCCCTTTGTGGAGGTGACAGTCCAAATTCAGTTAATATTCTGCACATATTTTCAGATTACACTGTTAATAGAATAGATAGCTATGGTTCTTTCCTACCTCCCTCCTGCACATTCCTGTATTGCTTTCCCTTTGTTCTTCCCACTGCTTAGTCCCCATTTCACCAGTTTCCTATCTACCCCATTTTAACACTGTTAATATGGTCAAAAAAAGAATCACACACAACACACATAAGTAGCAGAAAAAGCAATATATCCATTCTCTTTTTGGGATCTGTGTTTGTGCAGAGTTTTGCACCGCGCACCTCTCAAAGAATATGCAACAGCTGGAGAGACCACAGAGGTTCCTCATCAGGAGAATCCAGGGCCTCAAACACCTACTCTACACAGATAGGCTAAAAGCCCTGTCCCTCTACTTAGTTTCATACAGACTCCTCAGAGGTGACCTCTGTCTGGCATATGAAGCAATCTCAGACCCCGCCATGATGGGACTGCTGAATATCCGCAAGTCAAGCTCCACTCAAGCAACCCATATGCAAAACCTCAACCTGGTCTGTGATATCAATAGGACTTGTTGGCGGGACAGATTTGCATTCCAGAGTCTACCCCATCTGTGGAATAGACTCCCTCTCCATGTCAAGCAAAGTACCTCATTATCCCTTTTTAAGTGCATCCTGGATAACTGGATGAGAAAAATAAAATACACCCCTGGGATTGCATCTGTGTCCCTGCTAGACAGGGGCTCTGGGTGCTGACTTGTCTAAACATGGGCTAAACTCTTGGCTAGGCTTATAAGAGCCTCAGGCCCAATAGCCTAGTAACCTCCTATGATCCTGTGATCCTATGATGGTGAATGGTGGTACAATGATACATTTGTCTCCATGCAATGCCACTTAACCCCACTGCACTATGCCAAGACACAGCAACACAAATACTATAAAGAATTGATGTCATCGTATTAACACTGTTCATTTAAAAATCTTTAAAAGTATTAGATACACCTAAACTCAAACCCAGTATCATCTGGTTTCAAAAAGAAATATGTCAATGCATTTTTACCTGCTGCCACAGAGTCAGTTTAGCAGCAAGTGTGTTTCATAGACTCAGTACTAACTCTCAGACTTTTCATAATGTATCTCTGGTTTGTGCACTGCTTATCAACGTACAAACACAGAAGGTATTGAAAATGAGTATCTCACATGTGCAAACATTTTGTCAACTGCTGTGTGAACTCACTGCTTGCCATGCTATTGAAACATAATTGTTATTATGTATTACTGCTGTTTACCATCCATTTCCTGTGTATGACATGAAATTACATGTGGAAACATAAAAAACTGAAGGCCCTATCTAACAATATGTCACATATTTACAATACAGCTATGTGTTGCCCCCCCCCCCAGCACTGCAACCCTTGTGTCTCAGTACCTTTTCCAGATATATATCTACTACGCTACAGAAATTAATATCAAATGTTGTGTTATATGCAATGCACATCAATCTGGCAACATGCAGAACTAGAACTATTGACCTATAAGCCTTATCTGCATGTCTAGGGAAGGAATCAGCATGGACCTTATCCACAGGGACATAAATGACCTTCAACACACTTGACCTGACACATTTTGGTTTTCTCAAGGGTAGATCTTACTTATTAAACCTGGTGGACTTTGATACTGAACCTAAAGACCTGGATGAGGGATAACAGGACATACTGCCTATGCTGAGTTATCCAAGGCCTTTGACACTATCCCAAATTCAAGTATCATAGAGGAAATCTCCCATCTGGGAATTTACCCATATATTACTAGATGGATAGCCTACTGGCTCACTGACAGAAAACGCACTGTCAAAGTTGGGGGCTGCACCTCCACCACTAGATCACTTACCAGTGGAACACCACAAGGATCTTTGTTGGGCCTTCGGCTATTTGGACGCTATTTCTCTGAAGTTCATGCAAAGGTAGATGGCCTGCAGCTTAACAAGTTTGTAGATGACTATCAACTGGACGAGTCATATAGAGTCCCCAACTATGTTAACATATTACAGAAGGGGTTGATACAGACAAATGACTGGTGCCAAACTCACAGACTGAACTTTAAAACAAAAAAATGCCTCATTGTCCCCTTTGGTAATGAAGTACCCCTTGTAATTATGATATACATAACACCCTCTAAACTCAAACACAGCATTGCAAGACATGGGAACACACATTGACAGCAATCTACACTTCAATCACTATGTGTCCATACTGGTGAGACACACATTCTATATTGTGCACCTCATAAATAAGGCCATCACATCCAAGACCAGGAGGTCATAGCTCTACTGTACTCTATCCTTATCTGACCACTAATTTAGTACAATGCTCCCTTCTGTCTGTACCTCACCAGACACCTGCAGCAAGTGGAGAAAACACAGACGTTTGTGACTAGGACAATCCAGGGCCTGCAAAACATGACATACATGGAAAGACTGAAAGACCTATCACTGTACTCAGCATCATGCAGGATGCTGACAGGTGACCTATGCCTGACTTACAGAGCAGTCTAAGACCTTGCCATACTGGAAATGCTGGACATCTGCAAATCAAATGGGACAAGAATAGCTTGCTCCAGGGATCTCAGCCTAGCCTGTGAGATAAACAGAACATACTGGAGAGACAGATATATCTCCCAGCAATTGCCAATCCTCTGCAGTAAACCCCCACTGCATGTGAAGCAGTGCTCCTCAATTACCCTATTCAAGCCCAGCCTTGACAATGGGATGGTGATTGTAAATTCACACCTGTAGTGGCACCTATGTCTCTCATAGACAGGGCCAGTCTGTGCTGATCACAAAATTTCTCTGCTAACGATGACCATCTAACTATGCTCAATAGTGTTTTTAAACTTGTGTTTTTACATGGCTAGGCTTGTAATCAACCTAGGGCCATAAGGCTATTAACATCTTATGAACCTATGAAGCTATGCAGGCCCCCCAACATCTTCTATCCAAAATGCCCTACTGATGTCATCTGCTATAAACTAACCTGCAGTCTTGTAAAAGTCAGACTTGTGCTTTGGCACTCGCATAAAGTACTGAGTTCTGTAGTCTGCATACTTAGATAGGGGTTCTGTTCTCACTGCAATCAACAGTGTGTGTGTGTGTGTGTGTGTGTGTGTGTGTGTGTGTGTGTGTGTGTGTGTGTGTGTGTGTGTGTGTGTGTGTGTGTGTGTGTGTGTGTGTGTGTGTGTGTGTGTGTGTGTGTGTGTGTGTGTGTGTGTGTGTTTAGCCAGAAAAGCAGAAGTGTGTATTTTACAAATACTGCTTCAATCCCATGGATTGACAGTATTTTGCTAGTTTCACGTGCCTGCACATCCATTGCATGCAGGCCTTCCAACATCTTCTCTCCAACATGCCCTGCTGTCAACCACTATAAGTAGACCTGCAGTCTTATAAAAGTCAAACTTGTTCTATGGCACTTGTGTAAAGTACTGAGTGCTGTAGTCTGTGTACTTAGATAGGTAGGGGCTCTATTCCCACTGCAGTCAATTGGGTGGGTGTGTATTTATGCTCTTGCTTGACAATACAGAGAGCCTTTTACACCAGCATGTGGGGTTGTGGGTTTATATTGTCTTCTGCAAAGAGTTAGTCATTGGTATAAGTATGGATATCTATGGTTTAAAATGTATTGTTTTGAAGCTTTCTGTGAAATATAATATAAACCAAATTAGGTGGGGGGCTGTGCCCCCCACCTACCTATATATATATTAACTCCAAGATCATGCAACAGTGGGAAAAAAGGAAAATACCTTTTACTAACCTTACAGTACTCTACACAGTGCTAGTACTTCACTTTAGTGAAATGAGATTCGGTGAAATGAGCTTTCAGTAATTTGAGCTTTCAGTGATTTGGTCAGGGTGAACTGAAATTTAGTGAAATGAGCTTTCGATGAAACAAAGTAGACCCATACACACACACACACACATATATATATATATATATATATATATATATATATATATATATATATATATATAGATAGATAGATAGTTTACTATTAAACTATCGAAACTAAAAAAAAACTGTACTTAACAGCGAACTAATTAGCCAAAAGTACACATTACCTAATGGTCCTAATGTCAAAAATCAGCTGTTAATGCTGAAAATGTTGGACGTGACATTTTATGGCACTTGCCAGCAATGCCACCCTTGTCGTAACTCCCTAACAACTACACCTAACATCCCATTGCCCCCCCTGCATCCCCTTGTGGGGGGCTGTACCCCTCCACATCCCCTAACTATATATTCCAACTCTGAGATCGTACTAAAGTGAGGAAAGGGATGTATTTCCCTAACTACACTGTACCTCGATCCCTGTACATCCCTTTGAACAATCATATTTGCGAATGCACTGTACATTTGCAAATATAACGTTCAATCATTTAGCTTGCACACATCTGAACTATTCGAACATTTGTAGTTTGAATAATTCACAGGCGTACAATGCTACTTCGACATTTTAATAGTAAACCTATAATTATATATATATATATATATATATATATATATATATATATATATATATATATATATATATATATATATATATATATATATATATATATATATATATAAAATATATATATATATATATATATATATATATATATATATATATATATATAAAATGTGTGTGTGTGTGTGTGTGTGCAAATATATATATGTATATATATATATATATATATATATATATATATATATATATATATATATAACACATATATATATATATATATATATATATATATATATATATATATATATATATACATATATATATATATATATATATATATATATATATATATATATATATATATATATATATATATAGGTATGGCAGTGCCCCTCCTAGCACCTCCAGCAGATGTTACTGTGCCAAGACATTGTGCATGATTATCCTCATGGAGTGTGGACATAGCATAATAGTTGCACATGTGTGTTTGTGCAGAATCATGTCTGATCACTCTAAATCACATATGCTATGTCAGACTCATTATTCTGATATTGTCCATGATTGTGGTAGCCTCATTAATGATGTCCATGAGCCTTTACCTGTGTCCCACTTGTTATAGACCTCTTCTGAGATTACACTCATATTCAGGCAAATCAGTTCACACAGCTTGACAGTATGCACCCTACCCTAATTGTATGTAACATCCATGATAGATATCCTCTGCATTATTCGTGTAAGGATGATTATCTCACACAGACATCCTCCATTATGTCACCTTGTGTGATAGTCACATAATATACATTTTCACTGTGAAGTCCCTACTGTACCATACTGATATGGGATTGGTGTTGCTGCTACAATTGTCTTCCATTGACATGCCCTCATCTGATGCACATTAGGTTGTTTTACCTGTCCTCTTTCCCTGTGTTCATTCCTACAATTTATCTGTCTCTCCCTATTTAATACACACACTTCCTCTTGTGTTTATTTTACATGGCAGTCCTTGTGGCCTTACAGATTATTTACACAACTTCAGTACAGAATGCCAGGAATGGGATTTTACAATACTCTGCACTGTAGATATACTGTCCTGTACGGTGTTTGGAACATATACATGGCATTCTTACCTCTCAACTGTCCATATTTTCACAGAATGTCCAGATGCGTTCTTTATCAAATTTGTGGCTTTCTGCCATATTATTGGGATGATCCCAGGACTGATGTGACTCAATAATTACTTACCATTAAGTTTCAGACTTCAAATCCTTCAGAACATATATCTTAGCACAAACCTCTAGTTATTCTAGTACATTTCTATAGGGCAAATATGTCAAATACGTCCCTATTTCTGTGCCATATTCCCCCATTATGTTGGCCTTTGTCCAGATGTCTTGCACTAAACGATTTAGAGCTATCTGTGAAGCCCTGATGATCATTATGGTATTCCATGCAAAACTATAGACCTTCCGTGCTCTGATTTAAACAGGAGTGCTATCTGTGTTAGTTTACATGGTTTTCTGTCTGGCAACACTGTTTCCCTTCAGGAAACATTATTTATTTACATTTAAACGTGGTGCATGGCATGAATATGCAGTGAGCATTGTTGCTCATTGTGCAACCCTGCACACACATGTAAACTCCGTGGAGGCTTCACACGAAGCCTACACAGAGTTTATTGAATCCTGGATAATCTTTTTCTGCTATGTACTATTTTTGCGGTACCAATGAAAAGTATTACCAGAAAATGGAAATAAACTACATCATCACTTTTTGAAGACTTCTTATCATTCTTAAAAGAAACTACCTTAGGAGACACCAAAGTAAAAGAAGTCAGGATTCATTCTAAATCATTTAACAATAATCCTTGGACAAAAATAATCTCTCTTAATTCCCTGTGGCTCCAAGAGCAGAATAAGTGTTTTTTTTTACATGTATTTCATTGAATTACACTTCCTAATCCTTATAGCTGTGCTATACAGCTAATCTACTACATTTTGCAATGTCATAAAGCTTTTCTACTGTTTCACAACATTCTTGTACTGTTTTATACATTTAACTGTATTTTCATTGCTAAGTAGTGTTTTATTACTCTAACTGTATTTTTTCTCAATTATTTAACTGTAAACTGCTTTTTTATACTGAGAGTTGTATTTTCTGTTTGGGAGTGCTCTGTCTATGCTTTTCTGTGCATTTTCTGGGAGTTTTCTGTGTTCTAGTTAAGTAGCATAGTCTAGATACAGGTTTGCTCCTTGAAGGCTTTTGGCCAAGGTGCAAGAGTGTATTAAATTCTTCCTGTGGATTTTCTCTGGCTTGTTGTTTTTCCTGGTTGTTTTGCTTGCTGTGTTTCCTAACAGTCATCTTGTGCTGGTAGTATCCTATGTTCTCTGTTAGTGAGAGTAGCAGGGCTGCCTGACCTTCTGTAGCACGAATGATTGATTGAAATTGCAGGGGCTAGCAGGATTGGGTACTAATCTGAACTTCCAGATTCTTCCATCTTTTCAGGTATTTAAACCTGCGTTTGCATGGGGTTGCACTTGTTTGTATGTCACCCACTGCCACTTTGTTAACTTAACCCATTGCAAGGTGTTTCCGCCTCAAATTTTCCCTTATTAGCACTCACTCAATCCTGAGGTAGTGAAGCTTCTTTACAGCCTCTGTACAAACACAAGCTCCTAGTATCCATCTCAGATCATTTCACTTTCACCCCTCTTTAGCTCATCCCCCTCACCGATTCTGACAAATATGGATGGACAGTTTCTTAAAGTTTCTCCTGCCAGTCTGGTTCATATGGGCATCCTGAGACAGCATAGCAACTGTCTCATGTACATGGAAAACCCTTTCTTACTACCACCTAGGAACATAATTCGTGAGAGATGCAGTTAAATTAAAAACCTGGAGTCTATGCTCTCTCCCTCACAAACCAGTATGCCTGGCACTGAGAAGGTTGTCTGCACAAACACCACACCTCAAACAGCACCCACACCAATACAACACACACCCATATGCGAATATTCTTAACAAAAACATACCTAAACAAAAGAGACCTCCAAAACAAAAACACACGCAAACTCCATAGCCTACCACACCACGCACCACACATAATCCACAGGCCTGTGTCTCACACCCATCAACGTTTAACCATAAACCCAATATACTGATCATAGGACTCTCCATTGAGAGTCAAACAGATGTGCCTATCATCAGGCTGGATAAGGAGAAAGTCATGGTAAGTTGTTTGTCAGGTGCCAGAATCCCCCACATCACTCATGAACTCAAGTCCCTGAACAAGTACTACTATGACTCTGTCATAGTACATGTTGGCATGAATGACTTGAGATGTAACTCTCTGAACTACATGAAGAGAAACATGATCGAGCTCACTGAATATGTGTTCCAGGCAGGTATGTCACTAGCCTTAAGCAGCATTCTACCGTCACCCAGAATAATGTCCCAATACAAACAAAAAATGATTGACTTTAACAACTGGCTTAGTTTCTGGTGTCATTCTAAGACGATCCAATACCTGTTGGCCTGGGAAGACATGATTGACAGACCACAATGCTTTGCCAGAGATTGCCTGCATCTGTCTCCCTTGGGTTTCAGACTCCTGGCAAAGGCTCTTGCCTACCCCATAGTGCCTTTTTTAGGCAATGTCTTGAGGGCAAAACTACCAACATGAGAATCTCATCTAAAGGCAATTTAAAGGTCATGCTGCTGAACGCTAAGAGTCTCAACATGAAACTGCACTCATTGCAAGCATTCTTATCCCTGGAAGATGCTAACATTTGTGCAGTCACAGAAACCTGGTTCAAAGCTGTGGAGAGCACCCCAGTCTTACCTGGTTCCTCATCCTATCATGCATACAGACCCCAAAGTAAGGGCAGCAAAGCCAAAGGAGGTGGTGTTTCAATATATATTAAAGATATACATGCTTCTAGTCTGGTCAAACAGTATGACACACAGGAGATGCTCCAGGTACAGTTAATGGTTGACAAGGCCTCTAGTCAAATCATAGTTAGCTACAGTCCCACAACATTGACTCAGGACTCCCATGCCAGCTATCTGGACCTCCTCGAATATATTAAGAGTCAACCCTATACCCTGATCCTGGTCAATTTTAACTACCTAGCCATTGATTGGAATAACTACTTGAGCCAGAACACAAATGCTCAAAGATTCCTTAACTTCATCAATGCCAATGCCTTGGACCAGCCAGTTGACACCCCCACAAGAGGTGACAACATCTTGGACTTGGTACTAACCAACATAGGAAACAACTGCAACATCCCTATAGTGTCATCATCCCTGGTAAGATCAGACTATAAAGCAGTCACCTTTGAAATCACTATCTCCCCTGACCCCCTCCCCAGCTAGGGTTAAACATAAACTTCTCCAAAGCTGATTATAACCTCCTGAGGGAAGACCCCTTCCAACAGTAGGAATTCACATTAAAGACCAAACCTACACCAGTTATATGACCATTTATATAAATGCATGGATTCAGCAATACCTGACAGGACAAAATCCTCCTCTTCAAGGAAGAGTAATCCTATCTGGTGAACATTGGCTATAAATAAACTCCACAACAAACATGCACATGCTCACACAAAAGGAAAACATAACTGTCCAGGTCCAGGAAAGAACAGGTGTCAAATTGGAAGCAATCTCTCCTTAACCTAAACTGGCAAATAAGGTTATTAGTCAAGTCCTCCAAATCTAACTTCGAGTCCAAATTGGCCACATCTACTAAAGACAATAATAAGGCCTTCTTCACATACATCCGCAATCTAAGGGCAAGCAGTGTCTTTCATCTTTTCCCGTTAGGGGTCGCCACAGTGGATCACCAGTCTGCAGATTGATTGGCAGTGGAATTTTTACTGTGTCGAGTTGCCAGCCCAGCACTCGACCTTCATAGAAGGAACACACACACACACACACACACACACACACACACACACACACACACACACACACACACACACACACACACACACACACACACACACACACACACACACACACCTACCTGCGTATGTCTTTAAAACTCACTCAATTGCAGGGAAGACATACAGACTTCTCACAGAAGGTCCTCCAGCTGAGAATCGAACTGGAGAACCTCTTGCTGGGAGGCAATAATGCTAACTGCTGCACCACCCTAGCCAACATCTGCAATCTAAGGGGCTTACCTCATTAGCAAGGGTATTTCTTCCAAGAACAAGGAAGTCATAACTTCCCTGTATTCCTCCCTTATCAGGCCTATCATTGAGTATAACTCTCCTTTCGGCATGTACCTCATGAAGCACATGCAGCAGCTAGAGACACCACAGAAGTTCCTGAACAGGAGCATCCAGAGTTCTAAAGTCTATCCTACATGGATAGGCTAAAAGTCCTGTCCCTCTACTCCATCTCATACGAACTCCTCAGAGGTGATCTTTGTCTGGCGTACAGAGCAATCTCTGACCCCACCTTGATGAAATTGCTACATATCCAATAAGCCAAACTCCACTTGTGTGACCGACATGCAAAATCTCAATGTGGTCTGTGACATCAATAGGACTCACTGGCAGGACAGATTTGTCTCCCAGAGACTTCCCCATCTGTGGAATAGACTCCCTCTCCATGTCAAGCAGAGTACTTCCTTATCCATCTTTAAGAGGAACCTAGATGACTGGATGTGAAATAGAAAATACACCCCTGAGATTCCACCCTTTTCACTGCTGGACAGGCTCATCAGGTGCTGACTTGTGGGGACATGGGCTAATTTATTGGCTATGCTTATAAGAGACTCAGGGCCTGCAGCCTAGTAACTTGATATGATCCTATGATCCTATGATCTTATTGACTTTTTTTTTCAACAAAATCTTGCCTCTGATAATTAAAAAGAAAAGAAGAATCTTTTTTGGAACTTTAATATTGTCATAATCCAACAAATCACTGGAACCACCACGACAGATAAAAAAAAGTTTTATTTTATAACAGAACAAGCGCTTTCACGCACCTAACAAGTGCGCTTCATCAGGTTACTTTAATATTGTCACCTACTGAGTTCAGCCCTTGTATATATTGTACATATTTTGAGTATGTTCATCTTTGTGTATTTATTCTTTTATCATTATCATTATATTATAATAACTGAATATTTATTATCTCTTCATGCAAAAGAACAATGAAGCTTTTTGAGCAAAAAAAAGAAATTCATAATATATATGTAATACATGCACGTGCTCACGCAAACACACACCCACACAAATAACATCAAATAATGCAGCTGATGTAACTAGTCCATAAAATTATATAATTTTTTTTCAAACAGAAAATAGAAATATTGGGTGGTATTCATAGTCATTACAAAGATGTGTTAAGGCTATCTGAGCTGTCCACAAATGAGCCCAGCTCAGGTGTGAGTCATAGAAGTCACTTATGCTAATGCCACTGACAGTGAATGAGAAAAAGCAAATAAATTCATAATGAGATGTAAATGAGGAATGATGTCACACAGCATGTCGATGAATCTTTGCCTTGCCTGTTTGTGATTCATAGTGGAATTTTTCATGCTTTTCCACACTGTCCACAGATATGGTGTATAAGGTGGAGTCTTGACAATCCTATCTACTTTACAGTCCATGAAAATTCTGTCACTTGCTGCTAGCCTTGCTATTTCTAGGTCTTAATAAGTATGTGTGACCCCCACTGGAGTACTAGAGGAATGAAATTTCTAATCCTGTGGGACCCTCTGGGGATCTCACAGGCTTCTGCCTCATGGATACTGCAGAAGTTCTTGGATGTACTCTTGGCAAATGTGGATCAGTACATCTATTTCCCAGTGTCACCTCAGGAATAAGACAGGACTATCAGTGCCTTTTTTGGGGTGGCACATTTCCATAAGTATCTTGGTGTGATAGATTGCACCTATGTTACAATTAGGGCCCCTTCTGGTCCACTGGTGAGTGGTACCACCATAGGAAGGGCTACATCCCATCACTTACCAGATAGTGCATGATGCATGGAGGTGCATCACCATTGTCTCTGCCAACATCCTAGTAGTGCATACAATTCTCTTTTGTGGCACACTAGCTCACTCTGCTGCCTCTTCCTGCATTGTAGCATGCCTGCCTAGTGATTATCTTGTTGGTAAGTTATTTTTTTTCCTTTTTTCTATTATATTTAAGTAATTTATTCATGGCAAAATGTTTTGCTGAATAATAAATAATTTGTTCTTTCTTTTGTCTTCCCCCTTTTCTACCTCTCTCTCTCTATATATATCTTTCTGTTTTTTTTGTCTTTCAGGTGATGTTGGATGTCCACTGGAGCCATGGCTCATGACATCAGTCAGAAATCCAAGTGGAGTTGCAGACAAGACCTCTAAGAGATTCATATTGTCATTGATTGAGTCTTTCCCTACCTGAAGAGCCATTTTAGGTGCCTGGATGCATCTGGGGGTGTCCTTCAGTATTACCCAGCTACCGAGTACAAGATATTTATTGCATGTTGCATTATGTTCAACATGATCATGCTCCAGTCTAGTGATGAAGTGAAACTAAAAACTAAAAAAACACTTAGAATAATAACTTCACTGTAACTTCTCAAGTTTATTAAACAAGCAACTAAGAACGTCTGTTCATTTATTTTAGACTTCATCAGAGCTGCTTTACACAGTAAAACACTCACAATATATAAACTTCTCCACCAATCACAGTGCAAGCTACTCAATTATTTAATTGTTGAGCTCAAATGTTAAAGAAAGCTATTTAGCCTATGACGTATTTTTATTGCAAACATTCAACATTAAAAATCTATAATATTATGAATAATGCAACTTAAAAAACACCTTAAGAAAACTATTATTGTTGTTCATAGGTTCATAGGTTTATAGGTGTGTACTAGGCTAATTGCCCTGGAGTCTTTACCAGTCTAGCCATAGAATTACCCTGACATCATGCCATCTGACCTTAGTTCTCAGTGCCTCTGTCAAGTAGGGCCACTGGAGTGATCCCAGGGGTGAATTTCTATTGCCCATCCACTCATCAAGATTTCTCTTGAAGAAGGTCAGCGAGGAGTTTGCTTGACATGTATGGGAAGTCTATTCCATAGCATGGGCAGTCTCTGGGTTATGAACCTGTGCTTCCAGTACGTTCTGTTGATTGTGGTAATGAAGTTGGGGTCTCTGGAGTGTGTGGTGCAGAGGGATTGGGATTTCTTTAGAAGTAGCATTTCTAACAGAGCTGGGTTAGATATGGCTTTTTAAGTCAAGCAGAGATCACCTCTAAGTAAGCGATATGAGACAGAGAATAGTTGGAGTTTTTTGCGTCTGTCCATATAGGATAAGTGTTTATGGCCTAGGATCTTCTTTGTGAGGTACTTTTGTGGCATCTCCAATTGTTGCAAGTGTCTAGTGAGGGTCTATATCATTTCAGCGAATGCTTAAAACAGTGAACGCTGTTTAATTGACCGAATAAAGTCAAAATCCCTAAATCACGAACACACGGAAGAATGATTTTTTCCTAGGGGAAAAAAATCACTGGGCCATGTTTGAGACTTTCCCATTTCTTCCACTGTAGTGTGATCCTGGAGTTGGTATATTTAAGTAGGGGGATGTGGGTGGAAAAGCACCCCACTTTAATTTGTGTTTGGATTTTGTTTTTCTATTCTTGTTTTTTTTTTTTTTTTTACAGATCAGCAATTTCTTTTCCCAGGGAAAAACATTTCTGTTCCGTGTCTTTGAGATTTAGGGATTTTGACTTTATTGGGTCGATTAAACAGCATTCTCTATTTTAAACATTTGCTGAAATAATATAAACTAGTCTAGTGAGGTACATGCCAAATGGGGCATTCTACTTGATGACTGGCCTAATGTGGGAAGAGTAGAGGGAGACAATGACCATTTTCTTCCTGGATGGAAAACCCTTAGTAATGAGATGTGTCACATAGAAGGACTTTCTGACCACAGTGGCAATGTGATGATCAAAAGAGAGGATGCTGTCAACCCATGTTCCCAGATCTCTTATAACATCTTCTGTGTTCAGTGGACAACCATCAGTGTGGTAATTCATGGGAACCAGGTTTTTCCCAAAGGGGATGATGACACATTGTTGGCACTGAGCTTAAGGCCATGGTTCTGACACCAGTCATTGGTCTCAGTGAGGCCATTCTGTATGATGTTAATATCACTTGGGAAGTTAATAATAGCTTCCAACTTGCAATCATCTGCAAACTTTGTCAGCCAGAGTCCCTTCGTGTTGGCCTGGACTTCAGAGAAGTAGATATCAAACAGGAGAGGATCCAGGACCAAACCCTGTGGGACTCCACTTGTAACTAGTTGGCAGTCTGATTTGGACTAAGCTACTTTCACACTGTGGGTTCTATCTGTGAGCCAGTTTACAACCCACCTAGTGATATAGGGATTGATGCCTAGCTTAGTGAGTTTTTCTATAATTCCTGAGTGGGGAATGGTATCAAAGGCCTTGGCCAGATCAAGGTAGGCTGTATGAGCCACCTTGCCTTCATCCACAGTTCTGGTGACTGACTCAAAGAAGTCAACCAAGTTGAGCAGGCATGATCTACCCTTCATAAAACCAAACTGTGTGGGATCCAGAGTTTGGAGATTCCCTATATCCTTGTTTATTAAGTCCATGATGATGTGTTCCATAGCTTTGCATATCAGACTCGTCAGGTTAATGGGGCTATAGTTCCCAAGGTCTGTAGTCACTCCTCCTTTGTGGAGAGGGATGACTGCAGCAGTGCGCATTCAGTAGGGACAACGCCTGAGATGAGGCTGTGATTGAAAAGGGCACACAGGTGAGGTGCCAGTTCACTCTGTAGTTGTTAAAATTATTGTATATCTATAGGGTTACCACCTGTCCCACTTTGCGAGGGATAGTCCCTCTTTGAGCAGTAGTGTCCTGACAAAAGATATTAAAAATGGCAAATGTCCTGAGATTGTAGGACTCAATTATGTCCTATATTGTATGTAATAGTTGCATAAAACAGTTATTCTGTATCTAAAATACCTTAATGTTATAAGAAACAGAATAAACAACTAAAATGCTACAAGAATAAGCTATTATTTAGGCAACAAAGTTAAGTTCTATCCTTTGTACTGACTGTGGTATGTGTCGGCCTGCAAAATCTGATGTTTGTCCCGAAAATGCCCCACTTTGGCCATTTGAAAAGTTGGCAACCCTATATATCTATTGTTATATTGTTAAATGAAGTTTTAATATCTTTAGAACTTGTCGGCTCTGATTTTTTTTTTTTTTTCAATAATCCGTCTTTTATTATTTTTCAACTACATAACTACACACTACTATGTATATACAATATATACATGATTGCTTCCAAAAGTTACACAAACATTGTATATTAACACAAATTATTAAAAGGAAATACAACATGAAAAAGCCATCAGTCTGTATTATTATTACAACCTATATCTAATCTAAGATTGAATCTGTCTTATAAATATATATCCTGAGTAACAGTGGATAAGAACCTCTAGGCCAACACAATATTAAAGATTTGCTCCCATATTTTAATATTATTTATGCTTTTCTTATGGTCGTTGATTAACAATTTGTGCGCTAATATGTGTCTTATTGCTAATGTTCTAAAATTTTCCCAAGATGTCTGGGTCGGGTTCAACCAGTTTGAAGCTATGTATAGTTTCATTAATAAAGAAATATTCATGATTATGATCCTTTTTGATTTGTCTAAGTTATCTGGGGGAATATGTAGGATCATAAATTCCCAAGAGAGTGTTGAGTGTTGGTAGCCCATTTTCTGTAAATGAAGTTTTAATGAATTCCAAAGTTTAAAAAATGCATTTGCAACTCCAGAACATGTGAAACAGGTCAGCTGTCTGGTCTATGCAGTATGGACAATTAAGCGAGTTCTTTGAGTCAAATTTATGAAGAGTAAGACGGGTATAGTAGGCATTGTTAAATATCATCAATTGTGTGAATAGTAATTTTTGGAGGGATACTGACTTTAATGTTAGATTAAATGCTTCCAAGATCTTGCTGTCGTCAACTAATATTAATTTTTCCCTCCAGTAATTCGATAAGAGAATATGTTTATTATATTTCATCTCTTTTATCAGTTTATATGAGGTAGTTATATATTTTTTGTCTTGTATCAGAGCTTCCCACAGATTACGGCATATATTTAATTCCTCTTCTTTAAATTCAAAGTTATTAAAATAATTTATAGCCAGATCTTTTAGTTGTCTCATGATAATTAGATAGGAAATAGGAAGACTTTTCTCTTTTAAAATATTGTGAACTGATATCCCAAGAAAGGGGTAGAAATCCAATATGATTAAATCCTTTATTAGAGGGAATTTCTGTAAGTCTATCAATTTATTCCCTATTACTAAATTTGGGTTCTTGTGGAGTGGTTGAAACACCATCATATACTTTAGTAGGTTTAATGAAGTAAAAAGATTTTGAATTGAAGTTACATAGCTTTTAATATGTTTTATTAAGTCATATTTACTGAGTGTTCCTCTATTCAAAAAGGGTAAAGCTTTACAGTTAATTCCCACTCCAGTTACATGTCTATAAGTTAAGACCAACCATTTGGGTGCCCATTTCAGACTGCCTCTATCAAAGTGAATCGCCCTTAAAATTCTGTTAGCATTAATTACCAAGTAATAAGTTTCGAAATCCGGTAAGTCTAGACCTCCCCTATTCTTTGGAGCCATCAGTTTCTCATATGTTATCCTCGTTTTCCTAGGTTCCCAAAGAAATCTCCCTAGTCCTATATGAAGCTGTTTAAAAAATTTCCTCGTGATTCTGAGTTGTGTAGCTCTAAGTATATATAGTATTCTGGGAAGAACATTCATTTTGATAATTGCAGTTCTTGCCATCATTGGTAATTTCAGTTTACTCCATCTTTTCAAGTCCAATGTTATCTGATCCCAAGATGACATAACATTATTTATAAAAAAATCTCTATTATCAGTTGAAAATACAATACCCAGATATTTTGTTCTTTCTTCCATCATTACCTGTCCTATCAATGGTAACAATGAAAAGGGTGTAGGTGTCTTTAATGGGAATATTTTGGATTTCTTAAAATTAAGTTTATAATTAGAGATTTTCTCAAAGTCTTCTACTGCTTTTAATATTTTCTCGGTATCTGACACAGGTGTGGTACAGTATATATTTAAATCATCTGCGAACGCAGCCATATTTATCTTCATACCATATAATGTAGGGGGATTGTAAAAAACATTTTGTTTAAGGTGTAAAAATAATGGTTCCAAATAAAGATTAAATAAAATAGGAGATAATGGGCACCCTTGTCGGGTACCATTTTTAATTTGTATTCTTTTAGAGCATTCTTGATTGATAAATACATTTGTATATGCGTTGTTATATATTTTCCTTAATATTAAAATGAAATCCTGAGGTATATTAAAGTATGATAACATATCAAATAGATATACCAAGTTAACTCTGTCAAATGCTTTCTGTGCGTCTATTATAAGTGCATAAATATTAAGATTTTTGTGCTTGGCGTAGGAAATTAATGTGTGAAGCGTTAATGTATTATCAGTGGTCTGTCTCCCATCCATAAACCCCGCCTGTTAATCTGATACTATTAGATTTGTGACCCTTTTCAGTCTATTTGCCAGGATGGATGTCATAATTTTCATGTCTATATTCAAGAGTGAAATGGGTCTGTAATTATCTGGGTTTTTAGAATCACTTTTTTCTTTCGGTATCAAAATTGTCTTTGAAGCATTAAAGTGGGGATCATTAATTTTATTTTGAATTATATAATTAAATGTCTGTGAAAGTATTCTACTCAAAATCTCACTAAAAGTTTTGTAAAATTCAGAGGTCAATCCATCCGGCCCTGGGGCTTTATGTGGTTTCAGCTTCTTAATTATCTCTGTTACCTCCTCCGCTGAAATCGGTTTAATTAAATCCCTATGGGACTCATTATCAATACTCAGGAATGTGATCTTCTGTAAGAAATCTTTCCTAACTTTATCTGGTAAAAGTGTCTGCTGATCACCATATACCTGATTAAATATTGTTTCAAAAGTATTCATAATGTCTGCCTTATTAGTATATGTTCTATTATTATAATATATTTCTGATATTAATAGTGTTGATTTCGTTTGGTTAATAATGCGTGCTAGTGCTTTTGAGGGAGTCTGAATATGATTTGTGTATTTTACTAAATTTCTCTGTTCATAAAATGATAGTTTACTATTATGTAATAAAAACAATTATTTTTGACACTTTAATAAGTCTATTTCTGTTTGTTTATTGTAGTTCCTCATTAACTCCTGGTCTAGTAACTTAATTTTGGTTTCCAATTCTTGTAGTTCCTTATTTTGCATTTTTTTATAGTAAGTAGCTTTCTGAAGAAAAATCCCTCTTATTTGGGCTTTAGTTGTAGCCCATTCTATATCAACAGGGTGTCTGTTTTTGAGGAGGTTATGGAGTAACTGTTTAAGTGTCTCTTTAACTTCTTTCAATATGTCATCTTTCCTCAGTAAATATGGATTTAAAGACCAATTGTATCCTCGAAGTCTCCTATTACTCATATTATTATTGTTTAGTGTTAATGTGATCTTTGAGTGGTCTGATAATTGTCAAGCTTGGGTAGAAACACATGGGTCAGCAGAAATCAATACTTCTGAGATAAAAAAAAAATCAATTCTCGACAACATTTTATGGCAACTTGAGTAAAAAGTAAAATTCTCTGCTTTCATTTGTGTGTGTGTATGTTTAAATGGGTCATATAATTTAAAATCGGTTTTAAATTCCTTCATTGCTATCATTGCCTGTTTATTAAAAGCTTTAGATGAACCAAATTTATCTAACTTGGGATCTTGATACGAATTCCAATCACCTCCCATTAATATATAACAGTTGTTATATTGTTGTAAAATGGAGTAAAGTGAAGTTATAAAATGGTGCTGATTAGTGGAAGGGGCGTATATATTCATAAGTAATATGGGTTTATCATAGAACTTGGATATCAGAACCACTAAACACCACCGTCCCCCTTTATCTACTTTGACATCTAAGATTTTCTCTTGGTATCGGTTTTTAATTATAATTGCCAACCCTGCACTGTTCATTGTCCCTTCCGCCACCACTATCTCCCTAATCCATTTCTTATCCTTCAGTATATCCCACTGATCATTAGTCAAATGAGTTTCTTGTAGTGAAATAAAGTCTGCTTTTGATTGGAAAAACAGGTGTAAAAATAGCTTCCTTTTTTTCATGTTCTGGAGTCCTTTAACATTCCAAGATTCTATTATCCACATATGAAGCTTTTCAAAAATGTATTCCTATTCCTACTATTAAGAGACAACCTTAGATTACAGTATGTTAACATATCATAGATTATTTGGAAGCAAATCTGACATCCCAACCCTACCCAGTGCTTATCCTCTATTCCTCTGGACCAGGATGTACATAGGTTTTTCACATTCCTTGAATATCTCTGGTTATCTAAATTTCTAACTCCACAAACTAACACAAAAACCTCATGCAAAAAACCTACAACCACTATCTCTAAATCTACAAAGCTTAATCCAAACATTCCCTAATAAACACTACTAACTACCTAACTACAGCTCTGGACATATTTTATATAGTCAAACACATTTACTAATTGTTGTATGAAAATCCAGTTTAACTAATATCTCACAATATTGATAATCAGCAATAACAATAATAGATTTTAACTTCTTGTCATATACAATATTAATTATTAATTCCCAGAGAAAGCAAACAGTTGTTAAACATTGCAAGACAATTCTAAGCTTATTTTTGTTTAAATGTTCTAACTGCTTTAGTTAATTGTCTTCCTCCAAAGGTAACAGTCTGCTAAAACTTGTAAAATACTATAAGTAACAATAAAAACTGTACTACACAAAGCATTTGGCTAAATAATTGTGTCCATATAAAATACATTTAAAAATACTAAAGAAAAGGAAAAACTAAATGTGACATTTTAAACATTTCAAGTTCACAGTTTTTCATAACATTTGTTATACTAACACCATCATGTTACTCTATTGAGCAAAGCATACACATACATTTTCCTAATTAAAAGTGAAAAAAACCTATCTAAGAAAAAAAAAAGAAATAGAGACATAATTACCATATTCTATCACAATACAATGTAATACCCTTCTATTATAACCAGCCCATTCACAATAGTATTTCCTACCTGTACAGCTGTACATTTCCTCATACCACACTGAAGCCATTTACCCTCCAAATAAGTCCAGGAAGCTTCGTTTTTAGATCCAAACAGTTTCTACAGCTTCCCTATAGTCCTTCCTGCTTGATGAGCTTGTTTTCTTCATTTCAATTTCGCGACGGGGAACCAGTTCACGGACAGACCTCCTGGATGCGCTACGTTGAAATCAGTCCCCCTGCAGCCTCCAAAGGACTTCCTACTACTTCGTGGCTTGTTTACGATCGTTGAAGCCATAAATCCTCGGAAAAGCCTCGTGGACACGCTGGAACTTCGAGATAAAGAGCTAATCAAGTGTTTCCCAGGGCCTGGTAAAAAGAAAAGAACAAACAAAGAGTTATAAAGCCTCGGATCATCGTAATTATGGAGTCCCAGTCTGTCTGATGCTGAAAGAAAAGCCTGGATGCTTTGATCAAACTTCTGAAGGTGGCAGTGCCTTGAAAAGCTTCAAAAAGGTAGGTTTTGCATCTTTTTTAGTATTTATTGAATATTTAGTACCATCCACTGTGAAAATTAAAGTATTGGGAAACTTCATTTGAAATCTGATGTTTTTTTTTCAATCAAAAACTTGCAGTATGGAGCTAGCATTTGCCTGGATTGCCTTATTTGTATTGGTAAGTCCTGTGTCATGGAAATTTTGTTATTTTGCCACATGATAAATCCACCATTCTTTTTAATAGTTAGAAGTATTTTGCTTGCATCTTGGTAATTCAGTATTTTGGCATAGACTGGTCTAGGTACATTTAAAGCAAATGATTCTCTGATTGCTCTATGTGCTCTTTCTATAACAATCTGTTTAACACTGTCAGAGTCCTTAAACAGTGTTTCAAGTATTTGTATTATGGTAGCATTAAGATCATTGTATTGAATTGTTTCTGGGATTCCTCTAATTATTATATTATTCCGTCCGGATCTTGCTTCCACGTCTAAAATTTTATTTTGCATGGTTTGAATGTCTGCATCATGAGAGTCTGTTTTTTTCGTAAGCATTATTATTTTATCCTCACTTTCAGCTATTCTGGTTTCTGATTTATCCATCCTTTACAAAATTTGATTACATGTGGCACTAAACGTAAGCATTTGAGTTGATAAATCTTTTAAGGCTTCTTGAATAGGTAACAATGCTGATTTAATTTCCTCCATGCTGACCGGTTGATCTGGTTTGTTTGTTATTCCTGTTTTTGCAGTCTCCCTTTGTGTAACTGTTTTCTGTCTTTTAAAAATAGCTTCTTTTTCCGGAGATTGCAAGGCTGATAGTTTAGTTTTAGAAGTTGTGGTTTCCATAGTTTTGTCTTCTTTTGACATTTTGATACACTGTAAACGTATTTATACCAGGAGTAAGGTTTCAGCTGAGAGATATATAATTCCTTTGTTTGTTGCTCTGTTCAGAGTCAGCCTGACCATCAGTTCCAATCCTGCTGTTACAAAATATTTTTTCTCTATTTTTTCCTCTCAGAAGCGAAGATAGATCCTAGTACTTTAGTTATTGCTGCCAATTAGCGTATTAAATCTTGTGATATCTCCACAGGGTTGATTTTTATTTCTGATATCTGAAGAGCTGTAGACTTGCAGTGTTTAAAGAATGGTGGCCATCTTTGAATCATCGGCTCTGATTTTTAACACACTGGAAATAGAGATACTTTCATTCAATCCAGGAGCCACTGCAGCTTGAAGTCTAATTGCCAAATTAATTCTTTAAATTCCATAAAGTTTTCATCATCACTACCTCTATCTGATATCACTACTTTAACAATAATGAAGAATAAAACTTTTTATAACCATCACATTGGATGCTGTATCTATTGTGAGCATTAGTTAATTTATTATTTTTACTATTGTAAATAAAGTATCTTATCCTTTCCTTTAAAATATCTTACACATTGAACAGGTGGCTAAATAAACCACTCTGAGCTATTACATTTAATTCTACTTGGGCATACAAGGGTTTTAAGTGTTCGTTCTAAGTGTTTATTTTTTATTTTTTAGTTTAATTTTTTTCTATATTTTTCTGGTGATAAAGTGACCCATGCTGTAACTGCAGCTCCCAGTTCCTGTCCCACAAGGACTAATGATAACTAGTCAGAAGTAGTAGTAAGGGATCCCATATGGCAGGCTCATGCACTACATATGGCTGTGCAGATTAAGAGGTGGAGTCTAGTCTAAAACTATGAACCATGACCTTCAAGTTAGTATTTCCTTTATTATAAAACACACAGATTATAACTGATGCATGCAGTGATATCTGTGGGCTAAGCTGTATGGTGCATGGTCTACTGTCATTGTTATGTGACATTCTCTCTCATCTTAAATATTTTTTTTATTTATTTCAGAACAGTTGATCATATTATTGTTTATAAAAGTCATGTTTGAGTGCTCACTGACTTCTGTTCAGTGATGCCATAAAGCATCAAATAAACAATAATCACAATTACATCTGTTTTGCACAATAAATTCTGCTGAGGTGGTGTACCTAAGTGTGCACATACTGGATGTCCTCATGTAATATAAGTGATAAAAACTGTTCATACCATGCATTTGAATTAAAACATATCATATTGTTTTTTATATTAGGCATTTTTTTCTCAGACTAAAGTACATTTTTTATTTTGTGATACACAATAATTTGTAATTTAAGAGGCAAAAAAAAATATCATCATATGTGCAGTGGGGAAGGTTAAGTGGTAGCAGTGCTTTTCCACATGGTTGGATACTCATTTTAATCTGTAATTTTCTAATTAGTATTTCCATGAAAACTTGTGTATTACTATTTTGAAGCTGCAGCTGACTTCCAACTGCAAGAATGGAAATGCATATAGAGCATTGGTGTTAATGACTGCAGTGTCAAGTTGTGCCATACACATTTCTTTCCACAGTTTGCATGAAGTTTTAAGCACTGCAATTACAAGGATGAAATGCATACAATTGAATGTTGTAGGCCTCCTTCCATTTTTTAATAGCTTATCCACCTTCAAGTTAAATATTCAACTGTATTTCTGAATATCAATTTGTAAGCACCAGAATTGTCACAGCTGATTTACAGCATTTTAAGATCAACGGAGTCATACACAACTCCTAAAGACAGGCTAGGTGATTGTGAAAATGTTATTAAAGTGGGGTTGTCATGAGAGCTGGATGGTGAGTTGGCCCAATGTTGTGACCCATTTGATGCAGGTAATCCTGTAGACACTGATCTGACAGTTCTGTGTGAATGTGATTGGGACCTCAAATGAGAGGTTCTGGTTGGTGTAGATGAACACTGACATGGACTGCATGAAATTTGCTGTGTTTAATCTCCTCAACTAATTACAGTACTTTCTTGAGATGCACCTCTAGCCTCGTGTGATCTTCTACCACATGTCCAGGCAGTAACCCTTCCTCTTCCCCTTCCAAAATTGACTCTGGTAAATCCTAACTAGTGCATGAATGTAGATGGCCATGGATACTTGCTGTGCCACCATAGTATGCATCAGTATGACTGTGGCAGTTCTATATTATTTCCATGAAAGACATCTCCATCAAATCCCTATTCATCGATCACTACCCATCAAGAGCTGTTCAGCTAACATTACAATCATCAAACTTCCATCCTAGGGAAAAAAAAGTACTTGGCCACCAGAGCAACTGGAATACAAACTACATAATTTTACACTCACGAAGGTTGGGGGCTTCGACCCCTCCCCCCCACACACCCTACTTATATATACCAACTCCAAGATCACACTACCATGGGGAAAAGGGCTGATTCACAATGCTGGCCACCTAGTTACTTTCCCAGAGGAAAACTTTGATGTAGTGATTGTTCACTGAATGCAGAGCTCAATGTAGTCATGTTGATGAATAGGGCTTCAATGGAGATGTCGTTAGTGGAAATAATATAGACCCGATTGTGGCATTGTCCCTACTCTGGAAATCCTCACATGCACCCTGGAGGATTTGGACTATTTCCAGTTGACATTTTCTGGCACTGCTTTGAGCCCTACAAATTTCATGGCACATTTGCTGCTGGGCATCCAATGCTTTTCATGTTTCCATGAGTATCTGTAACAGATGTCTGCACCTGGCTCCCATTTGTAATGGTGTCACTGTGGAATCTGTTACCTGTGAATGTCTGCCATCATCCTCAAAGTGTTCGTGTAGATTTCGAGAAACTGGTGTAGAGGTGCATGAGTTTTCTCCCTTTATAAGATGGAGTGTAATGTCAGCATGTGGTTGACTCAGTGTCACTTCCTGGAGAGTTACTAACATGCAGTTGGGTGTGAAATCCTGACATTAAACTTGGAGACTGTTTGCCACTTTTGTCAGGCTGCCTCATGTATAGCTGTGTCATCATCATCATCACCAACAGCCATTCTGCTGCTGCAATCTTCCATATTTATTGGAATAGTGGAACTGTTTCTGCTGCTGACTCAGTAAAATAAATGATTTGAAAACATTACTAATAAAGAAACAGCATACAGTATTTTACAGCATACAGTATTTTACAGTATGCAGTATTTTATGTTTATTAAGGTGTTGGGTGGGAGACTTACCATGCACACTGCCTTCATTATCATTCTGTGTTGACATGGAAGACACACCTATTAATAATAATTGATATTGGGTTAATGTGACCACTCCTTGTCAGTGTTCAGTTCTCTATATAAATGTATGCTACTGCTTTTAAACCAACCTTCCTGAGCAGACGAGTGTTGCTGCTGCAGATGTCTGTAACAACCACTGTCCAGACTACCTCTGATTATTCCAGTGCCATCATAATCTATGTCATAGTCATCCCCACCAATGGAGAGAAGGAATTCCTCATCTGGTATTAATGGGATAATTGTTGGAGCCCCCCCAAATACTGGTACAGGTGATTGCATTCTACCTTGCCTTGCTTCTAGCATGACTTACCATATCATTTACCCTCTTGTTGCACTGTTTCTGCCACCCGCTGAATTAATGTCCAAGACAACTTGATTCCAGAACCTCTCAGCTTATCCGGTCCCCTTTACCAAAACAGATGTTTCCTATATGTCCTAAGGGCTGCCAAGAGGATACAATTTTCCTCATGGCTGAAGTTGTCCTTTCTTTGCCTTGATCCCTTGTTTTGCATCATTACTGACCCCCTATGAAAAAAGTAACATAAACCACTGAATTATATATGCAAGCAAAATCTCACTCTAACAAAGTAAGTTTGTGCTATACTAATGTCTGCAACATCATCCATGACATCAGCCCCTAACATTTCCTGTATTCATAATGCTGCCATGTTTTATTCTTTAGTGACATTCAGAATTATTCTATTAAGGGCACATGTATATTCAGCCAACACCACTTCAGAATATGTTTGCACAATCAGAGTGTGACAATAATGCAAATGCACTTTGGAACAGGCTAATTTGTCCAGAAACACTACTTGTTGATGAGGAAGATGATTAGAATGGGAAATCGGGTCTTAAAAGGAGTTAGATTTGGGTACTTGGCAGTTAGGAGAATCAGATTTTGGAGTGAACTTGCTGTGGCAAGTTACATTTGAGATGGCGAGCAGTAGATTCTAGAGTGCAGGTAGGCCATGGATTACTTTTGTTTGGCTATTCTGGAGCTGGTTCAAGTGGTAGTGATGGAGATTTTTTCTCTCCCATGCAGATGCAGTAATTATATGGAGTTAATCTCCCCTTTTTGGTCTTGCAAACTACAGTGGCTCCAGTAATTTTAATGTAGGCACCAAATCATGCTGAACTACTACAAGCCATTTAATTATGTTGCAATTCTGTACCATTGTTAAGTATGCATTAGCAGGGCAGTAGTCATTGTGTTCTTTAGTGCACTTTTAGACAGTTGGGGTTGTTGCTATTTAGAAATAAGTAGTTGTGTGCGTCATTGTCATTGGTTGATAGTGACCATTAGATTTCAATTGTAATAGGTAATGAGGCATTTTTCACTGGTTGGCCTAGTTTTCTTGCCTGGTGGGTAGTAGGGGCATCGGTGTCTTAAAAGTGGGTAGCAGCTTAGGTATTCCATAGCAGGTACATGGTAGTAATTCATTGGTGGTGATGTTTTTGCATCTTGTAATGGCTTAGGTATTGCGTTGAGCCATTCACACTGAGAAGAGTTGTTTTTTACTCATGCAGCAGATGCAACACATGCTTGGAAGTGGCTTTAAAATTTGTAGAGTTTGGCCTTGTGGATAAAAAAAAAAGAAATATTAAAATTGACTTTGTATAATATAAAGAAGGCGGCATTTCGTTATTGTGTTATTTCTGTTGTTTTGATTTTATTAGGCAGGACAGAGAGTTTGGAGATTGCTGTGCAGTGGACAGTATTCAAAGGTACTGATTCCACAACATAGGCTACTGTTATTTGTTTATTTAACGCTCATAGTGGAAGGACAAAGAAATGGCAGAGCTTTTAAATTCTTGCCTCAGTGACTGGCACTTTGTACCGAAAGTTAAGTTGTCATGGTCTTTATTCTTGTGAAGTAGTTGGTGTGAGAGGTTTTGTCTTAGTCATTTAACAGAGGATTTTTTTTGTCATTTGATCAGATCATGTGGATTTGTTGGTGTGGATTGGTGGGTGGGAATCATCTGGTGCTGTTTTACCGATATCATGGTTTTGTTTGGAGACCCATTCTAGTGTTTTGGATTGGGTCTGAGTTCAGGCTTAAAGTAGTTTTTGTTCAGGGTATTTTGGAGTGTATGTCCTTGAATTTGGTCTCACAGGGAGCATTATTTGTGCTTCCGCTAGGCTCCGATAAGGCTTTGTGGCTTTGGGGCCCTTTTTATTATAAAGTATTTTGTTGCAGCATTCCTATGCTATGTTAAACTTTTTCTTTTCATGGTATGCAGAATCTTGGCAAGTTAAGCCTTCAAGGTTAGCATATAGCATGGAGTGTTTCATTTCAGGATGTTGCAGAATATTAAATAGCAAGTCTAAGGTGAGGGTGGGGGACTGGCAGGTGGTTTTAAGTCCTATGTATTAAGATGCAATGGACTGGGTTTGTTTTAGGGGCCAGGATAGGTACTGGGAGAATGTCTGACCCTCAGTGTCAGTACTGGAGCTGGACTGTTAAACCAGAAGTGTTCCAAGTTAATTAGATCACTGTTTAGTTATGACTATCCCCAGTGGTGATTACTAGGTTACTAGCTCATTTTTTTCCCATACTGCTCATGGTTTCTTTCTTTTATAGATGGCAAAAGCTTGCAACTTGAAGGAGATATGGGTGGCCATTGTGGCTTAGGAGGATGAGTTGTTCCAGGAAGCAACAGTGGAAGATTCATCTATGTCAGAAGATTCCAGTATGATGGGAAGCAAAAGATGATCACAGCCACTGAGGCAAGTTTCTACTGTCAAAGAAAGTAAGCCAGGAAGTCAGCAGGTGACGTCAGCAAAGGTCCTGTAGTGGAAGGAATGGGCCTCAGCTGCCGAGGCAGGTAATGACATTGTGTCAGAGTTAGGTAAGACTAATATGGGATCAAATTCTTTTGGGGGTGAGGTTCAGTTTTGGATGGTTTAGACGAGGTACTGTAGGGTTTAGTTGATGGGGTAGAGGTGATGAGTAGGATTTGTTTTGATATAATCAGAGGCTACAGGTTGATATGCTGAGTTCAGAAGAGGTTGGTGATCAGATGAGGACCCTGTTATAGGGGAGTGCAAGATCGGGTTCTGATAACAGGGTCCCATTTCATCATGAAATAGGTTCTGATTTTGGAATCTGGCCAGATGATTGGTTGGCTACTCAGACATTGTCCTCAGGGGAAGGAGAGTTTTCCTTACCCTGCATATCCCATCTTTTGTTAAGGAGAAGATATAGAAAGGTGAGTATATTGAGATAGTTGAGCTGATTGATGTGCAGGGGGTACAGCATTTGGTGGAAGTGGACATAGCAGGTAATAAAGACCTACTGGCTGCATTAGCAGAATTAGGTCGGTGGAGGGTTGGAAGGTTTAGAGCTAGGAAGTGTGAGAACTGGATGCTTAGGTTCATTTATTATATGGCTGTTTGTCTGTAGAAGGATGGCTCCCAGGCTTTACCATTATTAGGTTACTTCTTAACAATTCAGGAAGCACAGAGATTGAGTAGTGAGAATGGGTGGATGTGGTATGATCAGTGGTTTTGTAAAAGGAAAGTCGTCAATAAGTTGTTGAAATAGGAGGTGAGGCACCTGGATATTTGTTTGGCTATGATGATGGATACCATGGGTGGCTTTCCTCAAGTAAATAGGTTGGGGGGGGCAAAACATTGGGAGTATGTTGAACGTTTAACTCAGGTTGGTGTAAGTAGTCAGCATGTACATTTTCAAACACTAGTTCAGTTTGTGCTAGGTCACATGCAGCCTTGCATTTTTGGCAGTGGGAAGAGGAGCAAGCGCACACTGTTTTAGCTCAGAATGATGACATGCCTCACGTATCACAAGGTCAACAAGGGTTTAGAGGGCGGGATACTTTTTGAGGGTAGAGGGGTGGTAGTTCCTTCTGAGGGCAGAGAGGCAAGCCAGACTTCCTGTTCACCCATTAAATTACAGGTATTGCAGCAGTTTTTGGTGAACTTTCTCAATTTGAAGGTTGCCAATGAGTTGATTTTGAGATTTTTAAAGGAGTTTTTTATTAAATCTGGGGTTTGTGGGGATGGTGTAGTTTGTAACAATTTGTGCTCTGTATGATGGAAAGAGGAAATTTTGCAAGGTTGGTTGAGAATGAGTTGAGTGCTGGTAGGTTGTTGGGTTGTTTTGCATCTCCTCCACTTACTAATTTCAAGGTATCACCATTGGGTTGGTCCCTAAGAAGTCACCTGGGGAATTCTGGATGATTCACCATTTGTCCTTCCTACAAAGTGAATCTGTCAATGGCTTTATTTGCAGAGAAGTCTCAGTCTCACAAGTTAGGTATGCATCTTTGGATGATATGGTAGGGTTGATTAAGATTAATTAAAGGTGTATATCGAGTCGGCATTTTGATTGTTGCTGGTGTGGGAGTATGAATGGCCATTGTTGTGTATGGTGGTTGAGGACAAATTTTATTTTGACAAAGTCATGCCCATGGGTTGTGCGGTGGCCTGTGCCACTTTTGAAAAATTTAACTTTGCTGTGCACTAGATATGGCAGCAATGGGTGGGTAGCCAGAGGGCTGTTCATTATCTCAGTGATTGCTTTTTGGTGGGTGAAGGGTATGAAGAAGCTAAGGAAGGGATGCGGGTGTTCATTGCAATGTGTGAAGAGTTGAGTTTTCCGCTTGCAAGGAGGAAGTTGGAGGGCGCTGCTAAGGCTTTATGCTTTTTCAGGATGACAGTGGATGCAGGTTGAGATTTGTTTTGTTTTTCTATGGAGAAAATTGAGCATTTGAAGGGTAATATTGGGTGGTTAATGGCTAAAGAGAAGGTGCAGATTAGGGTTGTCATGGAACTGTTAGGTTTGTTGAATTCTGCATGTCGGGCAATTAGTCCTCGTAGAACATTTTGTGGGTCAGTAGCATTTTTTGCAGAAAGAAAGAAAAAAAAAGAAAAAAATATCTCTTGTTTTTCCTGCTTTACTAGTTTAGTCCAGTTTCAGAGTTGCTGATTCCTGGGCTTTGGTTGTAGTTCCTGTGTACTGTTTCCTTGCCTTATTTGGGGGAAGGGAAGCTACCTTGCTTACCAGTGGGAGTGGGAAGCATTGAGCTGCCTTTTGTCCAGTTTTGTGAGGTTTCAGCCAGTAACTAGTAGTTTATTGGTCGTTTTGGGCCAGTTTCTAGCTTTTTCCAGCCGGCTGGTATAAAACTTTCAGCTTGTACCTACTCAGCACAGACTCCACGTGGGCCAGCAGAGTAATCCAGGCTGCAGAGAGCTGAATAAGCGACTTTTCTTGATACTAAGTATATTTTTTGTTGCTTTCCACATCTGAATACCTAGCAACTGTATTTAGCCTGCCTTTCTGTTACATTGAAGCTGTTTTACTGCATTTAACTTAATATTGCACTTGGAATCCTTGTTTGTTACTATTTGACTGTATTTGTAGCAAATTCTTCTGTGTAAGCTGTAGTAGCTGATTCATAGCATTTATAAGTGTTTGCTGTACCTGTTTCTGCCTGTTTTGTGAAAAAAAAGAAAAAAATATCTCTTGTTTTCCTGCTTTACTAGTTTAGTCCAGTTTCAGAGTTGCTGATTCCTGGGCTTTGGTTGTAGTTCCTGTGTACTGTTTCCTTGCCTTATTTGGGGGAAGGGAAGCTACCTTGCTTTACTAGTTTAGTCCAGTTTCAGAGTTGCTGATTCCTGGGCTTTGGTTGTAGTTCCTGTGTACCGTTTCCTTGCCTTATTTGGGGAAGGAAGCTACCTTGCTTACCAGTGGGAGTGGGAAGCATTGAGCTGCCTTTGTCCAGTTTTGTGAGGTTTCAGCCAGTAACTAGTAGTTTATTGGTCGTTTTGGGCCAGTTTCTAGCTTTTCCAGCCCCTGGTATAAAAGCAGCTAAGCAGCGTTAAGCCTTGATTTAGAGCGATTTAGCGGAGCTGCCACTGTTGCACACTAGGGCAGTGCGGTTAAGCAGGTTTAAACTATTCGGGCTACCTAAAGTCCACTCTTCAAATTTTCCCTTAAAACTACCTTCCTCGAACTATACTACTGATCAAATCAGCGTATCCTATAAGTAAAAAGATCAACACTACTTGACTCCAAGTAGACTATTCTCTATCTATTAAACCTAGCACTTGCTCCTACAGTACTTATTACCTTGATACGGCACTCTTGTCATAGATAGTACCCCAAAAGGCAACCCCCATTTCTCGGTCACCCACGTCCCCGGAATCTTTTTAAAGTTTTCGTCTACCCTTCTAGCATGTCGAGGGATCAGTTGCTAGTGTCCTCTCCTGCTCAGCTGGTGAACCTGGGAATATTGAGGCAATGTTTCAATTGCCTCATGTACACTGAACAACCCTTTCCTCCTCCCACAAAACACAAATACATGCGAGAGATGCAACTATACGGCCAAACTGGAGGCTGAGCTCTCTCAACATAGGACTGGCAAGACCAGTCAGGAGGAGAAGGTTACCACACACACTATAGACCCAGTCTCACATAGTACCATTACAACCTCAAATCATACACATAAACACACAAAGACATACTCGAGGCTCTGATCAAAATCTACCAAAACAGCAGAGGCCACCAAAGCAGACACCCAAACAACCACCACCTCAGAACACAACACCCGCAACACAGAGACCTCACAGTCAGAGTGTCAAACAGTCACAGCCCTTAAGGCCAAACACAATGCCAGACACACTAGTCATTGGTGACTCCATAGTCAGACACACTGATGTCCCGCTCACCAGACTGAGTAAGGAGAAGGTCACAGTAAGCTGCCTGTCGGGCTAGAATCTGCCACATAGCAAGCACTCAGGTCTCTCAACAGCAGGTACAAATATGACTCAGTCATTGTCCACGCTGGTGTAAACGACCTGAGGCGTACCTCCTTGGACTACATGAAAAGAGACATTGAGGAGCTCTCTGATTATGTAGCCCAGGCAGGTATGACCCTGACCTTGAGCAGTATCCTACCTTCACCAAGAATGATGCCACAATACAGAGATAAGATGATCAGCTTTAACAATTGGCTTAAACACTGGTGTCATTCAAAGGGGATCCAGTATCTGTCTGCCTGGGATGACATGCTGGACAAGCCACGCTGCTTCGCAAGGGGCGGCTTGCACCTGTCACCCTGGGATTCCGGATATTGGCAAAGGCTCTTGCCACCCCCATAGTGCCTTTTTAGGCAAGGCTCAAATTCTAAACCTACCACCCTAGAACACAAAAAGGAAAAAACTAAGGGTAATGCTGCTCAATGCCAGAAGTCTAAATCTCAAAATGCACGCACTCGAGGCCCTTCTCAGTATGGAGAACATCGATGTCTGTGCTGTGACAGAAACCTGGTTCAAGGCTCCTGAGAGCACCCCAGCGCTATCAGGTTTTACCTCATATCATGCGTTCCGGCCCCAAAATCCGGACAATACCAAGAAAGGAGGGGGGGTATCCATATTCAGAAAGGACACCCACACCTCAAGACTGGTGGCAATGCACGATGCATCGGAGACCATCCAGGTGCAATTAACCATAGGCAAGACTGCTCTGCAAATTGTAGCATGTTACAGGCCACCCTCACAAACTCAGGAAACTCACATGGCCTTCCTGAAAACACTAGAGGGGATAAATGTATCACCAAACACCATCATACTAGGTGAATTCAATTACCCTAATATAGACTGGGAACACTACTCAAGCCCAAACACCCTAGCCCAAAAGTTCCTGGAATTCATAAACTCAAATGCCATGGAACAACTAGTCACCATCCCCACAAGAGGAGATAACATACTTGATCTCATCATCACGAACATGGGAGCACAATGTTCAACACCGGAAGTATACCCCTCACTGGTGAGATCAGATCACAAACTAATCTCGCTGGAGGTCCTCATCCCACCCCACCTGAAATAAAAAGACCACAGTAAAGAACTTCTCAAAGCCGACTTCACACTTCTAAAGACTAGTGTGGTCTCCTTTCAGGCCCCCGAGCCCGTGGAAAACAATACTCAAGCCGCTGAATCACTTACAAACGCCTTCTACCAGCACCTGCAGGACTGCATGGATAAGGCAATCCCAAACAAAACAAAGACTCTTTGTACCAAAGGCAAGCGTCCAGTCTGGTGGACCCCAGCCATAAACAAACTCTACAACAAAAGGAGGAAGCTACTACAAGATAGAGCAAAATCCTTAAAAGGTAAGACACCCTTGATCACTGTAAGTAAAAAACTAAGAGCTCTCATAAAATCATCCAAAGCAAATTTCGAGAGAAAAATAGCTAAAGACTCAAAAGACAATCATAAGGCCTTCTTTAGCTATGTTAGAAACCTAGGAGGAAACTCCCAGATATGCTCAGAACTAGTTCAAAATGATGTGAAGATTACTGATCCTACAGACATTGCCAACATACTGGCTGACAGGTTCAGTGCAAACTCCCCTCCCCAAAAGGAGAGATATCTATACCAAATGAGTGCAGCCCCCAAACATCTCCAGCGCCCAAGTGAGAACTGCTCTCTCCAAAGCAAAAACACAGCATCCATGGGACCCGATGGTGTCCCCGGCTGTGTGCTCCACGAACTCAATGAGGAATTAAACCCACAGCTAGGACAGCTGTTTAATCAAAGTCTTACCTCTGGATACATACCCAGGAGTGGCGCACTGCAACTGTGGTCCCACTTCACAAAGGCGGTGCCTCCACAGACCCTGGAAATTACCGCCCATTAGCTTGACAAGCCTTATCTGCAAAGCCATGGAGAGGATCATAATGGACCTCATAAATAAAGACATAGGGAATTTGCAGACTTTGGATCCAACCCAGTTTGGCTTTGTCAAAGGCAGATCATGCCTTTTAAACTTGGTTGACTTTTGAAACAGTCACCAAAGCCATTGATGAGGGAAAGGCAGTCCATACAGCCTACCTCGATCTGGCTAAGGCCTTCGATACAATACCCCACTCGGGTATCATTGAAAAACTCATCAGCTTAAATGTTAACCCATACATCACAAGATGGGTTGCAAACTGGCTGAGTGACAGAACCCACAGGGTCAGAGTTGCTGGCGCCATGTCAGACTCAAAGCCTGTCACAAGTGGTGTCCCACAGGGCTCAGTCCTGGGCCCACTCTTGTTTGGCATCTACTTTTCAGTACAAGCAAACACAGGAGGGTTATGGCTGACAAAGTTTGCAGATGACTGCAAACTGGGCCATAGTAGAAAACACATCTGACACAGATATCCTTCAGAAGGGTCTCACAGAAACGGATAACTGGTGCCAGAGCCACGGCCTAAAGTTAAATGCCAAAAATGCATAGTCATACCCTTCGGGAAAAACAAGGTTACCCCTAGCTACCAAATAGGTGGCAATCCACTGAGCACAGAAGAAGTTATCAGGGACCTGGGGACCCAGGTTGATAGTAGTCTGTCATTCGACACCCATGTAGCTAAAGTAGTTAGGAAGTCCTTCTACATTGCCCACCTTATCATGAAGGGATTCTCATCTAGATCAAGGGAGGTCATAGTCTCCCTTTACTCATCACTCATCAGACCAATGATTGAGTACAATGTCCCATTCGAATGTATCTGACCCGACACTTGCAGCAGCTGGAGAGGCCACAAAAGTTCCTCACCAAAAGGATAAAGGGTCTCAAAATCTGTCCTATGCTGCCCGACTGAAAGAACTCCAGCTCTATTCAGTCGCTTACGCTGCTCAGAGGTGACCTTTGCCTAACATACAAGGCCATGTCAAACCCAGATTTGATGAATATGCTTCACCTCAAAAATCTAGATCCATCAGAGCCACAAGGGCGGGAGACTTAAACCTCGACACGGCTATTAATAGGACGTGCTGGAGAGATAGATTCATCACCCAAAGACTCCCTATGCTGTGGAACAAAATCCCGGTACATGTGAGGCAGAGCACCTCGCTGGCCTTGTTCAAGAGAAATCTTGACCAATGGATGGGAGATCGCAGATATACCCCAGGAATTACCTCAGTGTCACTGCTCGACAGAGGCACAGCAAAATAATGGGTATAGTTCCCCATACTAAAGGGGTGGCATAAGCCACAAAACAATGGGCTAGGCTTATAAATGCCCTCGGGCAGATAGCCTAGTATGAACCTATGAACCTATGAACCTATAATGCAAGCAGATTTGGAATTGTTGGCATAATTTCTAGACTGGTTCAATGGCATTTCATTGCAATTTTTCATTGATGCGGGTGGGTGGACAAGGAATGGGAGCATATTTTAATGGAGAATGGTTTATTATTTGATGGCTGGATGATTGGGAAGAAGAATGGAAGGGGAATGTGACCTTTTTGGAATTGATGCCTATTTGGGCAGCCTCAGTGGTTTGGCAGGAATACTTGTGAGACAGGAAAGTGTTTTTAATTCAGACAATCTGGTTGGAGTTTTAATGTCAAGGACCACTAAATTTAAGTTACTTTTGTTACTTTTAAGGAGACTGGTTTTGCAAAGTCTATTGATAATTTTTTCTTTTTCAGGTGTACTTTTTCTAGGTACAAAGAATGCAATTGCTGACAGCCTTTCTGGGTTTCAGTTTCACTGGTTTTGGCAGTTGGCCTGGAAGCACAAGTCAAGCCAGTGTTGCTGCTGGATAAAATGTGGTGTTTTATCAGATGTATTGGGATGGCTCATTCAGAAATCATGGGCAGATGTGAAATGAAAGGCTTATGGTAGGGCATTGTCTGAATTTGGTGAATATGTATTGCATTTGGTGGAGGATGAGACAGTATGGTCAGTTAAGTTGTTTTTGCATTATTTGGCTAGAACTTGGGTAAAGGCAAGGGTGGTTAAATCAGTTAGGGTGCAGTTAGCAGCCCTTAGCATATTTGCTAGGGTGGTAGACTTGGAGGACTTCACTAAGTCAAGGGAAATAGCTTGGATGCTGAAAGAATGGGAGCAGGTTAGCGTTAGGAAGTCTGATGGGTATTTGCCTAGGACAAGGCATGCCCTTAAGGTGCTTTTGTTAAGGTTGCAGTTATTAGAGGGGAATTCAAGTGATTACCTGCTTTGGGCTACTTTGGCAGTGTGGATGCACAGATGAGAATTTAGTATGAATGAGCTGTTGGTTCATTGTTGTGGCAAGATGTTTTCATTTTTTCTTCTATGATGGTGACTTAGTTATGGCATTCTAAAACAGATCAGATAGGCAGGGGTGCACAGATTGTGTTACAGGCATGTGTTGACAAGTGTCATTGCCATGTGGCATGGGGTAAGAGGCTGCAGTTATTGCATGGTGGTAGACCACAGGATTTGTTTTTTGACTTATAGTGGGAGGGTGATGGAAACAAAAAAAAAAAAAAAAGAACAGAGCCAAGGCAGTACTGAATACAAAATCCAAACTTTTACTGGTGCTTCTGATACATCGGCCAGACTGCCTTCAAGGAATAAATTAAACACCACCAAAGCAGTCTTTTATATAAAAACAAATTTACATCTCATAATTACTTGTATTACTTAATTAAAAGTGCTCAAAGTGTTTCCCCATCAAAGTACACTCCTCCAACACACTTGCCTCTCTATTTAAATACTATAATCTACGTGAAGTGTTTTGGTTATTCATTTGGCAGATAATGTTGGGCAGCTTGATGTTTTCACTATTGATCACAGGGATTTTGATGACTGGGATCTGATTTGGTTTAGGGACGATGGAGTCCAGTTGAGTAATTTGGGCTTGGATCTTCTCAGTGTGCAGCATTTGTTGTTTTTGAAAAATTTAGTTAAGTCATTGTAGTTTTTGTGGGGGAACAGTCTGTGATCAGCCTGGTGGGTAGAGAAGATGGGCTGTGATACCCCTCTTCTGTTTCGCCTTCTAGTTATTTTGCTGGATTATGTAATGTGGCTGTTTTGTTATTGAAGTGAGTGGTCTCACAATGCTTCTAGTGGTAGCTGGGATTAAGTGAACAGTTAATTTAACACTGCTTTACGTCACTTGTAGGATGAAGATGAGGGGGTAACACTGCCCACTTTAATTTTGTATTTTGTTATGTTCTGTAATTTATGTTTAATTCTGTGACTTTGTATTGATGCAATCATGTTTGTTTAATAATAAATGGTTGTCTTGTGCTAAATGGTGTGGTTATTGTTTAGATGGGGGATCTGGGCAATGATTATTTATGATGATCCCTACTTATTTCCCACTGCTACTGCACTGATTTCCCACTTACAAATGGCAGCTTGACAATTTTCATTGTAGCCATGCTAATATCCTTATGAGATTAATAAAATGAATATATTTTCAATTTAACTCACTATTTTTGCATCATTTTGTTTCATATAAAATTTTATTTTTTTAAATATTTTCCTTAATATGGTGGTATTCAACTATTTCACATAAATTCAGATCTGTTTATATGTTTTATATGAAAATTAGGCCGTTTTACATTTATCTCTCTGAATTTCTGTAATATGTGAATGTGTATGGCCATTTATGTACGCAAATCTCTCTCAGATGCTTATGGACATGGACTTGGTCTTGTGGGATGTGACTATCTGCAGCAGTTCCCAGCAGTCTCTAGCATGTGCAGGAATGCACAAAAATGCTCAGATATGCTCAAATTTCAAGATATGTAGAAAAAAAAACAAAATAAGTCCTCCCTTCAAAAAATATTCCTGCTGCTACAATGAAGGAATAAATGGCATTCATGTCTTCTTCTTCTGGCTTTTCCTGGTTAGGGGGTTGCCACAGCGGATCACCTGTCTGCTCATGATTGGCAGTGGAGTTTTACAGTGTTAAGTTGCCAGCTCGGTGCCCAACCTTCCACAGAAGGCACACACACACACACACACACACACACACACACACACACACACACACACACACACACACACACACACACACACACACACACACTCACGGCTAGGGCTAATTTAGAATGTCCAATTCACCTACAGCATGTCTTTGGGATGTGGGAGGAAACCAGAGCACCCGGAGGAAACCCACGCAACCACAGGGAGGACATGTAGACTCCACACAGAAGGCACCCCGGCTGGGGATCAAACAAGAGAACCTCTTGCTGTGAGGGGGCAATGCTAATCGCTGCACCACCAGTGCCGCCCTAAATGGCATTCATGTCTGAAACTTCCAAAAAAGATAGCTAAGGCAAGGTATAGCAACAGTAACAATAATAACTAATAAAAAATAAAAATGATTACAGCATACTGTTTTTTATGCACCATATACATGAAATGCAAATGTATTTTTTTTTAAAAAGTGTGACACAGCATTTTTGGTTGAACCAAACTTACTGTATTAACAGTACCTGGTCTAATGCCTCTGTTGGTTAACTGGGTTTGGTTAAGCTGGTGTCACACCACAAAAGGAGTGGTTCTAAACCTGTGTAACACATCTCTGCTCATACATTCTTCATTCTGTTCTGGCTCTTCTAGTCATGACAGCACCTGTTAAGGCACAAAGTCCACGTACCAAGCTGGTCAGATAAGGAGACCAAAATCATGGTTTACCTTCTGAAGGAGCTGTATCTAGAAAAGCTATAGGTGTACACTAGAGGATCTGATGGGAAAAAATCAATATTTGTCTGTAGTTGAGCAAATACCTTGAAAATCTGACATGGATCAACTGCTCTGGGCAATAGTACCATCCACAGGTATAGCAAGCACTGCTGGCTCTGTGGTTAGACCAGGTAGATGCAAGAAGGCGAGATTACTTAGTGAGTTTCATTTTTGTTTTTGAGGGAGTCATATTTAACATAGATTAAACATAGATTTAAAATATAACAAGGCTGCATAATTAATGTTATTTGATAGAATAAATATATGTACCTGCAGAAATGTATATGTAATCTTACTGCAATAATGCAAAACTAAGATAAACATATCTATACACAGAACTGCATCTGAATACAAACATATGGGAATTTAAGTGAGAAGATAATTGTCTGCATAAATACAAATGTAACGTATGCATGAGTAAAATAATCTGCATGAGTATACTTCATGTACAAAAAAATATGATTGCATTTCCATATTTTCGTTTGGCAGTGCATTTACTTAGATAGTATTTACACTATAAGCAGACAGTTTATATAGGTTAGAAAATATTTATTGGTATAATGCTTGTATAATAAAGGAATTTCTTTTACGGTTATAATGATGCTACAATATGCTGAAGTCAGTCAGGCACCTCACTCTATTCAGAGTAGAAGTTGGGGAGGGGTGGTGGTGGTTGCATAGGTTCATATGACGTTACTAGGCTAATGTCCCTACAACCTTTACAAGCCTGGACATGTAAAAACCCTGAGTACCCTGCTTGATCATAGATAGATGATCATTGTTTCCAGAGTGATACTATGATCAGCACTGAATGCCGCTGTCCATGATGGCCATAGGTGCCGCCGCCATTGTGAATTTGCGGTTTCCCACCCAATTGTCAAGGTTGTGCTTAAATAGAGTTATTGATGATATCAGATTTACATGAAGTGGGAGCTTATTCCAGAGGAGTAGCAATCTCTGGTAGATGTATCTGTCTCTTGCGCAAGTTCTATTAATGTCACAGACCAGGTTAAGATCTCTGGAGTGAGTGACTCTTGTCTATTTTGATTTTTGGATGTGCAGCATTTCCATTAGGGCTGGGGTGAGAGACTGCTCTGAAGGTCAGGCACAGGTCACCTCTCAGCAGCCTGTATGACACAGTGTACAATGATAGGGCTTTTATACTTTCCATATAGGTCATGTCTTGAGACCCTGAATTCTCTTGGTTAGAAACTTCTGTGGTCTCGCCAGCTACTGTAGGTATTTGGTGAGGTACATACAGAAGGGAGCATTGTACTCAATCAGTGGTTTGATAAGGTCTGAGTAATGTGGAGTAATGACCTCCCTAGTTTTGGATGTGATGCCCTTATTTATGAGATGAGCAGTGTAGTAGGCTTTCCTTACTACTGTGGACCCACGGTGGTCAAAGTTAAGATTGCTATCAATCTGCATTCCCAAGTCACAAACCACTGTGTTTCAGCTTAGAGGGATGCTGCCTATATCATACCTAGCAGGGGCTACTTCTCTGTCAAAGGGGATAATGCATTTAGTTTCAGTCCATAGCCCTGGCATCAATCATTTGTTTGTGTCAGTCTCTTCTGTAATTTATTGATGTCATTAGGAGACTCTATGATTGTGGCCAGTTTACTGTTGTCTGCAAACTTAGTAAGCACAGGCTATCATCTTTTGACTGGACTTCAAAAAATAAATTCCAAACAATAGAGAGCCCAGTACAGATCCTTATGGTACAGCACTGGTAACTGGTCAACTGGTAGAGGTGGATTCCCCAACTTTAACAGGGTGCATTCTATCTGTGAGCCAGTTTGCTACCCATCTAGTGATGAATGGGTTGTGGACCAGCTGGGAGAGTTTTTCAATGATCCCTGAGTGGGGAATTGTGTCAAATGCCTTGGCTAAATGAAGATAGGTGGTATGTACTGCTTTGCCCTTATCCAGGGCTTTGGTGACTTTCTCAAAGAAGTTCATCAGGTTAAATAAGCAAGATCTACCCTTGATGAAACCAAAATGGGTTGGGTAAGAGTTTGAAGGTTGCCTATGTCTTGGTTGATAGGTCCATAATGATTCTTTCCATGGCCTTACAGATAAGGCTGGTCATGCTAATGGATCTATAGTTCCTAGAGTCAGTTGATGGATCCCCTTTGTGCAAGGTTATTACTGTTACTTTTCTCCATTCCTCCGGTACAAAACCGATGCTCAGGCTGTGGATATAGAGACAGGTAATTGGTTCCACTAGGTCTTGTTTTAGATTGTTTAGTATGCGGCCTGGGATGTTATTTGGTCCCATATAGGCTGTATTTTTGACCTTGCAGAGCACTTGAATTAGCTATTCCCTGGAGATTAATAGTAGAGGACAGGAGTCAGGAATCCTATGGGGTATGGCTGGTGGGGACAGGGGGAGGTGAAATATTAACCAAATCTGTCAGTCAGCAAGTTAGCAATTTCTTCAGGTTCCATGTCAGTGGTGCCATCTACTATAAGTTCAGCACACAGGTGGGTATTCCTATAAGTTCAGCCCACAGCTGGATATTCCTTTTGAGGTTTTGGACGTAGCTAAAGAATGCCTTATCATTGTCTTTAGATAGGGATGCCAGTCTAGTCTCGTAGCTTGCTTCAGAGGACTTCAGAAGGTATCTGATTTACTTGTTTAGGCAGTGTAGGGTAGTATTCCATTGCTGAGTATGCTCCTTCTCATTCTTAGATATCAGTTTCTTTCTTTTGTTATATAACTTATTTATACTTGCAGTCCACTAGGGTGGCTTGTTTTTGTGAGAGGTCCCAGTTTATGTCCTGTCAGGTACTGCTGAGTCAATACATTTGGTTGTGCGGCTATATAAGGTGCTTGTGTACTTCTTTGCATAGGAGTCATTGTTGCCTGTGTTAGCAGGGGTTTTGAAACCATTTATACCCTCATTTAGGAAGCGATATTTTGCTTTGGAGAAATTTTTAAATTTTTTTGCTCCTATGGATATGTCAGGTCTGATCTTTATTTCAAACAAGACAGATTTGTGGTCTGACCTAACTAGGGAGGGCAGCACACTGGTGGTATTGCAGTAGCCCCCTATATTAGAAAGTACTAGTTCTAGGACATTTGAGCCCCTTGTTGGGTGCATTTGAGTTAACCATTCCAGGAATTTCAGTACGGTTGTGTTTGTGCTAGTGCAAGCCGCCCATTTGATGGATGGGCAGTTGACGTCTTCCATGACCAAGGTGTTTAGCTACATACTGAGTGATTTAAGCAAGTCCAAGTAGGAGGTGTGTTTATTCTGGTTCATGGTGGGAGACTTGTAGCTAGCTATGATATGATAGGGTATTTTGCCTATAGTTATTTGGACCTGGAGTAGCTCAAGAATGTCACCAGTTGTGAGGTATATTTGGATTTAATGAAAATGGATATACCTCCACCTTTGGTCCCTTCCCTTCACACTTATTTTAGGGTCTGAACTTGTGGAAGGCATAAGTAGCCAGGGTACTCTCTATGGCCTTGATCCAAGTCTCAGGTGACTGCTCAGATGTCAGCATCTTCCAAGGTGAGGAGTGCTTCCAGGGAGTGCAGCTTACTGTTTAGGCTCCTAGCATTAAGCAGCATGACCATGAGTTTTGTCTATAGAGTATTTTTCTACATCAGAAGCTTTGTTGTTTTGGCATAGCCTAAAAAAGGCTCTATGTGGGAGGCAAGCATCTTTGCCAATATTCTAAAGCCTTGGGGAGAGAGGTGAAAGCCATCTCTGGAGAAGCATTGAGGTTTGCCCACCATGTCTTCCCAGGGTGACAGATACTGGACCCCTTGGAGTGACACCAGAAGCTAAGTCAATTGTTAAAATCAATCATTTTTGTTTGTACTGTGACATCATCTTAGGTGAAGGTAGAGTGCTGCTTAGGGTTAGGGACATACTTGCCTGGCACACATAATCTGAAAGCTCTATCATGTGCCTCTTCATATATGCCAGAGAGGTACATCTCAAGTCATTCACTCCAATATGTATATGACAGAGTCATAATGATAATTGCTGTTGAGTAACTTGAGTGCATGAGTAACTTGGCGGATCCTGGTACTCACCAGGCAGCTGACTGTGAACTTCTCCTTGTCCAGCCTGATGAGAGGGATGTCTATGTGTCTCACTAGTGAGTCACCTATGACTATAACATTTGGTTTTAAAGTGTTTTGCCTTAGGGGCTTGATTGCTGAAACACTGTTATACATGTTATTATGTGTACTGGTGGATTCTATTCATGTACCAGTATGTGAGGGTTGTATGCGTTTGAGAGGTCTCTGGTCTCTTGGTAAGCTCTTGGTGAATACCTCCACATATGTGGTTTTATGTGTCTTGACTTTATCTTGTGTAAGAGGAGAGGTGTGTTAGCTGATAACCTTTTTGATGTCTTGTTTGTTGTTACATGAGAGGAATGATTCAAGTTTCATGGTATAGTGCATCTCTCACATACAGTATTTTTGTTCTTTAGGAGCAGGTGTTTTCAGTATACATGAGGCAATTGTTACATTGCCTCGGGATGCCCATGTCAATCAGGGTGGCTGGAGAGATGTTAGGAAACTGACTGTCCAAAGCAGCAGATAATTCCTGGTTTGTAGGAGGGCAAGATCAGCTACTGCTCTGGGATAAGCAAGAGGATTTAACACTATATAGGATTAGGAAAGAAAGTGAGGTGACACTTGATAGTGCTTAGCTGAGCTGCCTGCAATGCAGCAGTGCACAAGTGAGTTGCCAGAAGAGCAGCAGGGACACCTGAGAGGGTTTCACTGAGTGGTGTTCAAGGAAAAACTGTGATTATAGGCACTTGCAACTTTACAAGGCACTGCTAATCCATTCATGGTGTGCAGCTCTGCACAAATGCAGTGCTTAAATACAAATGAATTTAAACAGTTCTAACACCATCTACCAATAGAAAAGCCCCTCACAGAGCCTTTATTCCAGCAATCTCCAACTCAGATGGGTTAAGAGCTCCAGTAAACTGTGTGAAGTGAATGTCTACCACACTACATACTTTAGTGAGTAATAACAAATAATATTACATCTGTCTTACTTCTACCTGCATTTTTAAATCATCCTCTTATATGCTTAGAATTAGTAAGGAGGAAATCTATCAAGGACACACAAGAACAGTTTAGGAAATAAAAACTTGCAAGACTTGCTACATTGTTCTGTGTATCTGCACCTTGTGGCTGAACAAAACTCGGAGATTGCTACATACAAAGTATAATACTAAAAAAAAAACACTCAACCAAAACTCTATTTGTGTTTATAACTGACTGTAAAGGGAAGATTAGCAAATTATGAGAATGCAGATACTATAGTATAATATATATTTGAACAAATGCATAGAAAGGAAATACTGCAGTGAATGCAATGGGTTTAAAATAATAATGTACTTATATGTTAACAGCAAAAAAAGTGAAATACAAGTAAACAAGAATTGCCTTATGTCTTCTCTTTACAGCTGAAATGAGACAGCAGGAGAGGTGCTTAAAAAGACTAGTTGGGCTGGATTTAATAAAGCCTACATGGTAGTGCACTGTTTTGTATTCAGTAAGTGGCTCTACAGGCCATGTAAAGCCGCTTAAACATGGTAAACATTATGGCATATTAATTACTGCATAAGCAGCTGAATTGTATGCTAAACAATTAATCCAAGATGAAATTAATCCAAGGTGTAAAATGTACAGTGCTACAGGCTAGATAGGCACACTACAGGAACTGTGCAACCTCTGTCATCCTCAACTGAGAGCAAGGGCAAAGTGAGGGGAACCAATACCTGTGGAGACTAAAGCATGTGTACTTAGAATATTAGCTACAGGAACCTTCCAGAGACCAACAGGGGATATGTTGGGTGTGTCACAGAAATCAGCATCTAGGATCCTGCATCAATTCCTAAATGTTATGCTACAACATGCCAGTGACTACACACATTTTCCCCATGCACCTGAGGACAGAGCTTCAACAATGCAGGATTTCTACTGTGTAGCACACTTCCCTGAAGTGTTGGGTGCCATAAGACTGCCTGCACATTGAAATGAAAGCACCACCCAGAGAACAGGGAATGGTGTACATAAACAGAAAGGGCATCCACTCCATTAAATGACAGGTCATGTGTATCACTAAGGGAATCATCCTGAATGAGTGTACTGACAACCCAGGCAGTTACCATGACTCCCATATCTGGCACAACTCTCAAGCATATCAGAGGTTTTCTAGGGGTATCTCCCATAAGATGATTTACTGGGAGATGCAGCATATGCACTCACGCTGTGGCTGATAATGCCAATCAGAAATGCACACATACCCACTGAAGAACTCTAAAATGAGGCACATGCTCAGACAGGAAATATCACAGAGTGTGTGTTTGAGCTGAAGTCATAGTTCCAGTGTCTACATACATTAGGGGAGCCCTGCAGTACAGTTCCCATACTTGTGCTAAAATTTCCACTCTCTGTGCTATTCTTCACAATATTATCTTGAGAAAACAACTTCAGCAGGATCACCAAGGGGAATGGGCACACATCCTACCACCAGTGGCAAGGTCAATCCAGCCACATGCAGGTGAGGAGTCGGGGGGGAGGTACCACCAGATGCTGTGGGTGTAGGTAGACATAAGCGTGCCCTCTCCCCAGTCAAGAAGCAATGGATAGCACACATGCTCACCACGTAAAGAGGTAAATCTGTAATCCTATGTAAACTAACTAGAAGGTGGGAGATTTTTACAACAATGACATAAAGATGTAACAGCACTGACTTATGTCAATAGATGCTGTCCCCCTCCCAGCAGATGTTCCATCACAGACACTGCCCATTCCATCGTGGCATTCATCCAGTCCACTGAATCAGCCACATGGTGGAGGCAGTCATGCACATCAGCCTGTGCTGCATCTAAAACCCTAAGCATGTCTTCAGAAGCCCTAGTGAAATATGCCTGTGTCCCCACAACAGCCCTAAACATAAGTAGAGTGGCACATAAAGACACACAAGGGTCAAGTGGAAGCTGAACAGAAGACCTCCTCTAAATACCCCTAACAACCCTCCTGTATGGCACCTCACCCACACTTTGGCTACGGCCAGAGTCAACCGGCACTGAACTGTCTAATATCTGAGGGCTCAGTAGAATAGGTATAACTGTGTCCAAGAGAAATACTGGGGATGGCTAAATGTCAACCTCAGTGTCAGATTCATCCTCTGTACCCCCTAGCTGTGCCTGTGTTTGGCCACCACCATCACCAGAGTCTTCTGATATACTGACATCAGTTGGTAAGAGTCCTGGACTTCCTCTGTCAGGATCATCTGAGATAACAAGCAACAAACACATGAAAGAAATTAATACCTACCTTAAATATTTAAAACAATGTATGTGATAACAAACTAACACTGATCTCACTGTTTATTTATTTATTTATTTTTTATTTTACATTTGTTGACCGGGCTAGTCTAACTGGATACATGTCCATTTTCAGTAGAGGCCCAGGGAGAAAAGCTCCAAGACACATACAAAATACAATATAGAAAATTGTAACAGTCCAAGCTTAAAAAAACAGCTATTGTTAATAAAAAATACAAAATACAATGCCTATAATAAGCATAACACAAACAGTAAACAGTAAAATGTAATGTACAAGAGATGTTACTGTATACATATATACATATATTTAAATTGCAATAACATGGTCTATTGATTCTTTAAGGATAAGTCTATAAAGATGAAGAGTATTCATTAGTGTAAAGGAAGAAAGTTAGTCAGGGTTAGTACAGGAGCATAACCAGTGTGTATTGAGAAATAGTTTTAGATTCTTTTTAAAAAGTGTAAGAGAAGACAGAGTTATGAGTTCAGTGGGTAGTAGATTCCATAGCTTTCCAACAGTATTAGAGAACAGGGAGTCTCCTGCTGAGTTGTTGGATCTACAAGTATTAATCAGCAGTTTGTTTGAGGAGTGTAAATTCTTAAGATTGTTGTAAGGGGTAAGGAGGCTAGTGAGTATTGGAGTGTTGGTGGGTTGATACACAGTCTTATGGGCTATAGCAAGCTGGTGAAATTGAAGCTGGTTTAGGAACTCTAGCCATCCTAGTTGTTTTAGATTAAGACAGTGATGAGTTCTGAAAGGAGAGCCAGTGGCAAATCTAGCAATATTATTATAGGATACTGTTAGTTTGTTGAGGTTGTTTTTAGAAAGATTAGTGTATATAGGCTTGGGTTGGGAGTGCCTTCTGTGTGGAGTCTGCATGTCCTCCCCGCAGTCGAGTGGGCATTCGAAAGACATGCGTTGAATGGGCATGCCTTCGTTGAAGGTTGGGTGTTGGGCTAGCAACTTGACACCATAAAAAACAACTGCCAATCATTAGCGGACCGGAGTTCCGCTGTGGCGACCCCTAACTGGGAAAAGCCGAAAGACAAACAACAACAACAAAAAGTGTATATAGGTGAAGCATAGAGTAGAGTGGGAGATTAAGTGAGTTCTGGCTATAGCAGTCCTAGCTACTGGTGTAAGAAAGGATTTGATTCTATAGAGGGATCCCAATTTTGTGTTGACTGATTTTTATTGCGCTGTTTATATGAGTATCAAAGCTGAAGTTATCTATTGTTATTCCTAAGAGTTTAGTGGCTGGGTCAGGAGAAATGAGAGTACCATTATTAGATATGAGTGTGAAATGTATAGGGGTGGACTTTCGGGCTGGCGTGAACAGTAAAAGTTTAGTTTTTTGGGGGTTTAGGAGGAGGCAGCAGTTTGAGAACCATTGTTCTACAGTATTGAATGCTTTTTGGGTAAGGGACTGTAGTTCAGTTGGAGAAGTGGCTGAACAGATTATAGTAGAGTCATCTGCGTATTGAATACAGGTCATGTGTGGAATTGCTGAGTGAAGGTCATTAATATAAATGGAAAATAGGAGTGGGCCTAATATGGAGCGCTGAGCAACACCAAGGGAAATGGGAAGGTGATTAGACAGTTTATTGTGCCACAGTACAGCCTGCTGTCTGTTTTCTAGGTAAGATTTGAACCAATTTATGGCTAGAGGTTCGAGTGAAAGGGATTTCAGTGTATGTAAAAGGAGTTGCTGATTAACCATATCAAATGCTTTAGATAAATCAATGAAGACTGCAGAGGAAAGAATATTTTTGTTATGGTTTTTGTTAATGCAGTCTGTGAAGGATAGCAGGGCAGTGGTGGTACTGTGGAAAGGTCTGAATCCATGTTGACAGTTGGCAAGTAAGTTGTTTTGGAGTAGGTGGTTAAGTAGTTGCTTATGGATGCACTTCTCCATTATCTTTGCAAGAGGAGATAGTAGAGCTATAGGACAGAAGTTAGAGAAGTCACTGGAGTTCCCACCTTTATGTAGTGGGATGATATGAGGAATGTTCCAGATAGCTGGGATAGTTCCTTCACTTATGGTTCTGTTAACCAGAATGGAAATGGGATAGGCAATGGCTTTAGCTCCTTTTTGCAGGTATTCTGCCGGAAGTTGGTCAGCTGAGGGGGTGGTAGGTTTTAATTTTTGGAGAAGGGAGCAAATAAAGGAAGTAGACACTGATTGTAACTGAAATGATGGGGATGGGCTTGTAGCAGAAGTAGGCATATTTGAGGTATCAGGAGATAGATGGCTATCAAATGTTTGGATGGTGTCTGTGAAGAAAGAATTGAAGGCATTAGCAGTATGTGTGGGATTCTTGGGGTTAGAGCCTAGTGGGTTAGGTGTGATAGATTGACCTGGGTATAGAAGTTTGTTAATGCTAGTCCAAAACTTTTGTGGTTTCTTTTGGTAGGTTTGCTGTAATTGGAGGTAAAAGTTTTTTTTGTCTAACAGGATGGCTTTTTTTTGTATTATTTCTAAGTTGCCTAAAGGTTTGGTGATCTGTACGATTCTTAGTAGTACGCCATTTTGCCCAGGATTTGTTTCTGAGAAGGATTTTTTGCCTAGTAGCATTTGAGAACCAAGGGGCTGGTTTAGCTTTATTTCTAACAGAGCGTGTTGGGGCGTGGTGGTCCAGGATGGCTAAGAATGTGGAAATGAAGTATTCTACTGCTTCATTTAGTTGGAGGGATTTTAGTGGTGACCAATTACATTGCTTGAGTTCTGCATGGAAAAGTTCTGGGTTAAATTGCTTTTTGGTGCATACTGTCCTGAAAGTGTTTGGGTAAGTTAGGCTGGTTTTATGTCTGATAATATAAGTAAGTGAGTGGTCACTTAGGTCATCTGGGAGGGTTCCTACTTTGTATGTTTAATGAGGACTATTAGTAAGTATCCAGTCTAAGGTACTTCCTTTGTTATTGTTGACTATCACAAATGGTACAGCAATATATGCAACACTCATTACACCCACCTCATGCATACAGATAAATGCATATCTTTGACTAATTTTCATCAATAATCAAATACAAATGTTTGCCTTAGTGTATTCAGATGACTCCACACTTGGTAGGGGGATGGTCCTGGAGGAAATGAAGCAAGGTAAGGATGCAATTATTACAATAACACAGGGGACAGTGAATACACATTTTTTTCCTGTATGCCAGTATGTCAGTTAAGAATAATTTTAACTGAAACTTAGCTAACACATCCACCCAAAGCCCATGTGTAATGAAAAAATATGTGTCATTAAGTATCTTAAAAGTTATCAATATACATTCATCCCAAAAAAACAAAACAAAGCAAAACAAACAAATTAAAAAAACACTATTTCACTATACAATCAAATCTGACAACTTGACATATGTAAGCTTACCTGGAACCTCCTCCTGGCACGTACTTGTCCATAAAGAAACACCAGCACCGACATCAATCACATGTAGGTTTGCAGTTTCCACTAAGCTATTTGGATCTCTGACAGTGGACAGGAACTCTTCATTTGGTGTCAGTGGTGGCTCTGTAGCAACCCCCCCATAGGCAGCTGTTCACAGGCAACTGCAGCTGCTCTCCTCCTGGCTGTTGAAATCATATCTATAGCGCTGTGACACACCTGATCATAAGTCCTTGCGCACCCCCCTACAGCATTCACATCACTGACTATCTGGTTCCAAATTTACATTCTAATAGCCATATCTCAACATCCTCTCTCAATGGTGCCATGGTGACTGACTGCCTGCACTATGACATCATTTTCAAGATCACTAAAAGGGGGTTTACACGGATTTGTATGATTGGGTGCCATAATCCTATGTGACATAAAACAGAGAAGGATAAAACGCAATATCAGATAATTAAAATTCCTGTATATATATATATATATATATATATATATATATATATATATATATATATTTTTTTTTTTTTTCAAAATTAAGCAGTGGAGACACACACATTTCAGTTATTAAAACTGAAGGTTATGTGGTTGTAGGATATCACACTCACACAAAAAACAATGTTTGGTTCAAAAAAGGAATGCCACTTTATTAATGCATTGTTTACAACAGAAATAATAGGATGACTACACAATTTCAAGACCACACCTCTTTAAACACATACACAATGTTTGTTATGCCAACACACAAATGGTACTTGGCTCTCCCACCCCCAAAAAAAAAAAAAAAACAGGCAAATGAAACGTTTGTACAAACCAAGGAATACCACATAGTTCAATTGTTATATATGCTTTCAACACAATTCTCACAACAAGTGTACACATTTTAAACAGAAAAGTGAATTTTATATGATTGCCAGTCAACTTTTACTGTGCCCAGCACTCCCGTGGAGGTGTCTCTGGGCCATCTTAGAAGCATAACATCCCATGTCATTGGCAATATAGTACATTACATTTCCCTGAAATAATATAAGGAAATTGTAAAATAAAGTAGATTTAGCAATAAAACTTGTGATGAAAATTAATAGGCTGTCTGTCTGAGAAAGAATGCCTGTCCAAAGTGCCTATGCCAACAGTGAACTATAAGAAGTGCCATCAGATAGATTTTCCATTTCATAAGGCATGTATATAAAATTTTTCTTTGTAACATGTTAAATCAAGAATGCATTTGAAAAATGTAATCATACTTTAGCAAGATCAGAAGCCTTTTCTGCGAGTAAATCAAAAGCAATCTTCTATGTTCTGCAAATACACCAGTCTCCTCACCTTCAAGTTCCCTAGCTACACGGTCACCTTTTTATAACGTAAATTCAGACCTATGAGCACGGTAAAGATGAAAATGAGGTGTAAACTCATTAGAATTGCTCAATCCCAAACTTCTGAATTCATGTAGCAGGTGTACTATAGTGAAGGCACTACCTCGGTTGCTTATGGTTTGCAGCCGAGAATGATTAGTGTGAGGGAGAAGGAAGACAAAAGAGCAATTCAGAATACCTTACCTGCAGTGGGTGTGTCACCCAGGATACACTTACAAAGTATAGAAGTAACTGTAGCAAGCTTTTAAATGGAAGTGAACAGTGCACAGTTCTCATTTTTGTTCACTGATAGCCAAACTTTCCTGCCTTTGCTGAAAACTGTTTTTCAATGTCATGTCACTTTATCATAACTTTAAAGGACAATGATACAAAATAACCTGTATATTGTATGCCTGACAGTATAGTACAGATAAAAGAAGAATGAACACATTACAAATAGAAAACAGAGCTGCATTGCTGCAAACAGTACTTACAATAATGCAATAAATCTGTAAACAACACATGTAAACAACTGAGAGTGTACAAGTGTATATGTCTTGTTAATACTGTGCAGGATATGGAAATTGCTTGTATATAGATTATTTGCTTTCCTGCTGCAAAGCTGTTTCTGTTCACAAAGAGAAATAAGACACTTCTAGTGTGTTTTGTAGGTTCAATAGTATGATAGTTCAAATCCAGAGTTGTTTAAAAATATGTAAGGTGTGTTAAATGCATTTTGTAATGTTGTTTATGTTTCTTTTTTTTAATATTAATATTTGTGTGATGCACAGCTTAGCACAAATAAGGTGAAACAAATAAATTGAAATCAATGGAAATTGCTCCTATGATAAGGAAAGCATACATTACAGCAGTGAATGAAGTGCACGTGTAGCATACCTGGTAAACATGATGAAATACACAGCACATAGGCTATGTAGATCATGGCTCACGTACCACATTTATCTTTTTAATGATGAAAACTAAGAAAATCTTTTTACAAGCATAATGCATGCTGAACTTTGCTTGTCTCATTTGTGAGTTGCTCACCTCCAAAAAAATATTGCAAAATGCCCCAGACAACAAGCAGAAATTGTCAATTCCTAAAAAGGCAGATTGTTATTCCGTTGCCCAAACACACTAAGCTGGGTTGTGCGACAGTCAGCAAGCTTCCATAATACCTACAGATAATAGCAGACATTGTCAATTTCTAAAAAGATACACTGTTACAACTTTTGCCTTCCATTGTGCAAACACACTAAGCAATGTTGTATGGTCAGCAAGCTTCCAAAACACCTGCTGTTCTTCAGCACCTGCACACAATAAGCAGACACTGTCAATTTCAAAAATATACATTGTTACCTGTTGTGCTTTCCATTGCTCAAACATGCTAAGTGGCATTGTGCGGTGGTTAACATCCTTCCACAATATCTGCAGACTTGTCAATTTTTAGAAAATACATTGTTACACATGTGGTCTTCCATCATACAAACATGCTAAGTGGCATTGCGCAGAGGTCAGTACTCATACACAGTATTGAGTATAATAAATGCACCTTCTGCTTAGCTCTTCTTGTGGCAATAGTTGTCAATTAATGGCCACAATACAGATGAACCAGGCTTCTAATCCAGCAAACTAAGTTTTATTAATGCTGGTCCACTGTAATTTATAGAAAAATTAACAATATAGAAATAATTATACATAAAAATAACTGTGTATAGATGATGGATTTAGTAAACATATGATATCATATATGTTATATGTCTAACTGTGGTTATCAGTACAATCATGGTTCTACAATTAAACATTTATTTTCTACACTTTCATGTCAAACACATACAGGGTTAATCACTCAACACTTAAATGTTTATATACAACTAATGAGCATGTATGACAGACATATCCTGAGTTGCAATGATCAGTCTCAAGAGTAATGACTTTAAAAAATACACCTATTGCCCAGCCTTCCCTGTTGGAAATGGTATAAGTTCATGGCCACAACACAGGTCAGCCAAGGTTCCAATGCAGCAAACTCTAAATTTTATTAATGCTGTTCCTCTATAATGTTATATTACAATTAACAATATAAATATAATTATGCATAAAAATAAATATGTATAGCAGTGAATATCATATGAATTCTATGTGTGGCTGAGGGTATCCTGACAATTATGTTACTGTACTTAAAACTGTCTTTTCTGCCCTGGGATGGACTTCATACTTCAGTCATATACAAATGAATGTATAAACAGGACATTGTCAGGTCACACACATACATGACTAACCACTCACTCTTAAATGGGTCTATATAATTAATGAGCATGTCTGACAAATACTTCCTTTGTGGCAAGGAAGTAAAACATATATGTGGAATATATTGCATAGGTTTGAATCCCACATTGTACAAATTAGTTTTATTACTATATAAAGCCATCAAATAACGTCAGGCCATAAAATTTATATAATCCACTGCATGTCTGAAAAGGTTAACTCATCTAACAGGTACATCAGCATCCAACCCATAAACTAATAACCATTGTCATATTACCTTTCTTAATTCATAAACTGCCTTCCTCTCTGTTTGACAGTTTTGCTTTCTACTTAACATTGTGGAAATGTGCCTGGCACTGTTGTTCAGGTTTGCGCGATGACCGTTAAATGTGCAAAAGCACTTTAACTGTTGCTGTATGACTTGTGTGGACATAGCAAGAACAAGAAAGGAAGTTGCCCAATTTAAGGCTCAAAGATAGAGTGTACAGGAGTCCAGAATATTTACTGGACTCCTTGTAAAGTGCCACAGCTGTAGCTTATTGCGGGGGGGGGGCTAAACCCAGTCTCAATATAAACCAGAGGCTTGGAATAGTCTTGCCAAGGCTATCTCCAATATGCAATTGAATTGTATAAAATTAAAAGCAAACAGAGCAGACCACCAAAATACAAACTGGGAGGGACACTGTATGACAATCCAAAAAAAGTTCAAGCCAAGTCATGGTGAAATAAATAATTTAATTGAGCGCTTTTGTTTCAAGTATGAACCTTCTTCAGAATAACAAACAAATGCACAAACTCAGTCTAAATACATGACATCATTAATTACTTGACACATGAAGGAGAGATCCAAAAGAAGCAAAGTTAAAAACTTGAATAAAAACATAGCATTTATATTACATACCTTAAAATAAAGGTACAGCTAATAAAAACTCACATTTTCCCTAAATATTTTAGCTTAAGTGCATAATTAATATACATTTTGGCATTTAAACCAGGACTGACCCCTGCATTTGTTTTTATCTGCCAGAATAGTTCACGATCTTCCAGGAAATGTTCCATACTACCACTCTGTGGACTAGGTTGTGAAGTTTCTATACCAAAAAAAAAAAAAAGTAATGCTCAGAAAATTTGGAAATGTGTTTAGCCAGGGCATTATTAAGATCTTTCCTACCAATACTGTAAATATGTTCCCTCATCCAGTCCTTAAAATCCTGTTTGATTTTTCCAGTATAGGAACACACATGTCTGACAAATGGCTGCATAAACAATACTCTTAGTATGATAAATGCAATAAAACTTAGGGATGATGTTAATGTTAACTCAAAGAAAGACAGCCCCTGCAAGTAAGGCAGCTGTCAAGTCTCAAACTAGTATACAAAAATGCATTGATCAGCAGACAGTGATGCAGAAAAACAATATAGTATTACATTATATTACTATTTATTGCATATCTGTGCTAAAAAGCACATTCCATAAAGAGAAAAAATACAGACCGGTTTCGGCCAATACAATGCAGCCTTCTTCATTTACACTGAAGAAGGCTGTATTGTATTGGCCAAAACCGGTCTGGATTTTTTCTCTCTATGGCATGTGCTTTTTAGCACAGCTATGCAATAAATAGTAATATAATGTAATACTATATTGTTTTTCTGCATCACTGTCTGCTGGTCAATGCATTTTCTGATATTAATGTTACCCACAGTAATCCCCTCGATATTCAACAAAAACCTGCAAGTATTACTAGGGCTGATGTTAATATTGCCCACAGTAACCCCCTTCGTGTTCAACAAAAACCTGCAAGTATTACAGTGACCACATCTAAAAGTCCCCATTTACCTCGATTGTAATTTTGACTAGAATTATTACATTTAAACAGCTTCTTAAGGCACACTCCCCTTCACACTGTAAACAATGGGGAACCCCCACTGTTTCTGCTATGCTGTCTAACTGACTTAAAACACCCCATTTCCTTTGAATAATATTTTAATGCCTGAAAAATCTAGGCTGTAGGTGGTAGTAAAATCTGTGCCCCAATTCGCATTACAGCTATGTGTATTCCCCCAAAGTGGCGTGTAGGTGTCAAGTTCTCTCTTAGAAACCACCTCATCCATAATATCTATAAAAATTGTTAAGGATGCCATCTTCTCAGGAACATGTTCTTTACTTTTCACATTCCAATAAAAAAGCAGAAACATCAGAAATCATCCTAGCAGCCCTAACAAGTTGTCCTTTAGCCACTGTTTTTTTTTTTTCTGATGCAAAGGCTGGCTGCTTGTGAAATGTAAAAAAGAATTCAAATATGTTCATTTCCTGAAAATAGAAGACACAAATCTGTTGTTAGGTCCATATTTAGTTAATAACTAAATAGTGTAGGGATTCACCAGAAACTGAGTGAGTAAACTTAAAAAAGTAAGTGGTATTGTTAATGTAATCAATAAATTCCTGTAAAAGCTACATTGTTACAACTTTTGCTTTTCGTCTTGCAAACACGCTAGCCTGGGTTACGCGGTGGGCAGAAAATGTCCACAACATCTGCAGTTCCACACCACCTGTAGACAATAAGTAGACATTGCCAGTTTTAAAAAGATACATTGTTACATCTTGTGCTTTCCATCACTCAAACACGCTAAGTGGCATTGTGTGTTGGTTAACATCCTTTCACAATATCTGTAGAATTGTCAATTTTTAAAAAGATGCATTGTTACATACTGTATGTGGTTTTCCATCATGCAAACACGTTAAGTGGCAATGCACAGAGGTCAGCACTCATACACAGTATTGAGTGTAAAAAATACACCTGCTACCTAGGTCTTCCTGTGGCAGCAGGTGTCAGTTAATGGCCACAATATAAGTGAACCAGGGTTCTAATCCAGCAAACTCTGAGATTTATTAGTGCCCATCCACTGTAATTTATATAAAAATTAGCAATATAAAAATAATTATGCATAAAAATAACTATGTTTAGATGGTAAATGAGTAATTGTGGTTATCAGTGCAATCATGGTTCTACAATTAAATATTTATCTTCTGCACTTTCATGTCAAACACATGCATGGTTAATTACTCAAACCCTTAATGCACATATATAACTAATGAGCATGTGTGACAGACATGTTCTCACTTGCAATGATCAGTCAAAACAGTAATGACTTTAAAAAATACACCTGTTGCTCAACCCTTCCTGTGGCAAATGGTGTAAGTTCATGGTCACAATACAGGTCAGTCAGGGTTCGAATGCAGCAAACTCCAAATTTTATTAATGCTGTTCTACTGTAACTTTACATTAAAATTAACAATATAAGCATAATTATATATAAAATTGCATATGTATAGCAGTTAATATCATATGAATTCTATGTGTGACCGAGGGTATCTTGACAATTATGTTACTGTTCTTAAAAGTATCTTTTCTGCCCTTGGATGGACATCATACTTCAGTGATAGTCATATACAAATGAATGTGAGAACCAGGACATTGTCAGGTCACACACTTACATGGTTAACCACTCACTCTTAAATATGTCTACATAATTAATGAGTATATCTGACAAATACTTCCTCTGTGGCAAGGAGGTAAAAACACCCATGCTTGCTTTTTGCAAATGGGTAAAGCAGTACTAATAGTCCTTAATGTCATAAAATTTATGACACAACATTTGCGATATAACCTGCATTATGAACAGCATAGTATCTATCAGCTCTTTTTATCATAGCTATATGGATAAATACTTCTCAAGTTCATGTAGTAGTCATTAAATGTGTATCTCACATGTGCAAACACTTTGCCATTGCTCATGCAAACCAGTTGCTCATTGGTGCACTATAGAAATAGTTGACTGGCAAGAATTAGTATGCTGACTGTGCAATTACTTTTCATTTCATAATCATCCATGAAAACCCACAACCAAAGGGAAGGAACTTGGTACTGAATGATCACATATTTACTCAGATAGGCTCATGTGTCCTGCACCCATGCACTTGAAAATGAGTATATCAGTACTAGTTCTCGAATGTCAACTGTGCTATGTAAATACATAGCAGAAGCATTGTTGCATCATGTAAAGCTTTACACTGACAATAGACATTCAGGTTGTCATACATTTAATGTAGATATCAATCACAAATATGAACCTACGTACATATACAGTTGCATCCATTCTGATCACAAAATGTATGTGTCTGTGTGTGACAATATGTGTGTAATGTACACGACATACTGAGAAACAGCTTTATATGCCTCAGTTCTGCTACATGCATTCCTGACAGCTTTTTGCATCTAGTTTGAGAAACTGTCTTTTAAAGTATACCTGCACATTGGAAACAGCATAAAATACAAAATTCACACTTTGCACACCATTCTGATAACAGGATATGTTACCCACATCATATAATTATGATGACATCATGTATGAAGACCATTATGTGTGTAACTTTATGTATGTGTAAGTGTGTCTGTGTGTGTGTGTGTGTGTGTGTGTGTGTGCGTGTGTGTGTGTGTGTGTGTGTGTGTGTGTGTGTGTGTGTGCACATAGTCAGAGAGACATCATCAATCCAGTCCTGTGCAGAACTAATACTTTGACAGTCACATATGCCTACCTAGCCATTTCATACAGACCTCCCAACATCTTCTGTCAAACATACAATGAAGATGTCATCCACTAGAAATTGTCCAGCAGTAGGGTAAAATTGATACTTGTGCCATGGTGCTTTCATTAAGTATTGAGTACTCTAGCTTGTGTAACTAGTTGGGTAGAGGTTCTGATCTCACTACAGTCAACTGGGGTGTGTGAGTGTGTGTGTGTGTGTGTGTGTGTGTGTGTGTGTGTGTGTGTGTGTGTGTGTGTGTGTGTGTGTGTGTGTGTGTGCGCGCGCATAGTCGGAAGAGTATAAGTCTGTATCCTACAGTCAGCAATCCAATCCCATGGAGAACAAATATTTTGACAGTCATAAATGCCTGCACATCCATTCAGACAGGCCTCCAGACATCTTCTCTCAAACATGCAGTGGTGATGTTTGTTCTGAGTACCTTCTCCAGGCCATCTTGGTTAGGAAGGGGTTTTCTGCACTCTACTGAGAGGATTGTGCTGACTGGAACCTCTCTGATGAAGGGTGGTTGGTCTAGGGCTTGGAATAAGCATCCTCACTGGTCCTTTTCAACATTTTTTTTTCAAGTTTTTAGCTTTTGGTATTTAAGCCCTATATTTGATCAGGTTTCTGCTTGTTTATACTGAGCTGAAGTGAGGTGGGTTACCAGTCACAACTCTGAATGCCAGATGACTAGAGGCTTCTGAGCTTCCAAAAAACATAAATTGCCTGTTTTTTTTTTGCTTATTTAAACTATTACTCCATATTTTATTGGCCGTTGCCTACTTTAATACTGTATTTATATACTATGCACTAATTTACATGGTTCTACTGCAATTGTTTGCCTTTTTGTGCTTGTTAAATCAAATTTTATTGCTGTTTTCACAATTTACTAAGCTGTTTTTGCTATTTTTAATGTTAAGTATTTGCTGGTAGTTTTCATAGTTGCAAAGCAATATGTTCTGCTTGTTCTGGTTTTCCCACCAAGCAGTGTTATAATAACTGATTTGGTAGCTGTTTAAAACATTTTTTACAGTCTCTTTGCTGATTTTCTGCTGTTCTAATTACATTTTTAGTGTCTCATTGCTATTTCCTGCTCTGTTAAACATTCTCTAGTGGCTCCTGCCAAAACTAGGGTAGCTAGTAGCTGTAGTATAGTCCATATACAGGTTTGCTGCATGTGGGTCTGTTTGTAGTGACTGTTTGTTCTGAGCACATTTTCCAGACCATCTTGGATTGGAAGGAGCATTTCTACACTCTGCTGAGAGGATTGTGCTAATTGGAACCTGTCTGGTGAAGGGTGGTTGGTCTAGGGCCTGGAATAAGCATCCTCATTGGTCCTTTTAAACCTTTTTAACATTTTTTTTCAAGTTTTTAGCTTCTGGTACTTAAGCCCTGTATTTGAGCAGATTTCTGTTTGTTTGTGCATCACACAGCATCATGCACTGCTGCTCAATTGTGAGCCATAGCTGGACAGATTAATTCAACAGTTTTTCCCTTAGATACAGCTGTAGCACATTAGTGTAGCCCTCATTGTTAGTATGCTAGTGAGCTGAAACCTATTCAATTACCAACAACAACAACAAAAAAAAAAAACTACAGGCAGAAATATTCATCCATTGAGCTCCTCCTTGATTGGTCCAGAAAATCCCCCCCTAGTGACAACAGTCTTCAACCTAGCATTTTGGGCAGTTGGACCACCCTTGTTTCTCCTGCCAACCTTGTTTATTTGGGTCTCTTGAGGCAGTGCAGCAATTGTCTCATGTACACCAACAACCTTCTACTAATAATTCAGTCTAGTATAGAGTGTGACAGCTGTATCTACACCAAGAATCTTGAATCCATGCTGTCTCACACTCAAAACAGTAACATGGAAGAAGTTGTCAACCCACTCACCACTACACATGCACATAGTACAACTACTCATACACATAGTAAGCATCCAACACAAAAATCAACATACGTGGAGATTCTCTCAAAAAACTACCTAAACACTAGAGACCTCCAAAACACAAGACTGCTAGATCTAACACAGTTCCCACAGCACCCATGACACACAGCAACACCGGGGTCTCACCTATCAAGCCCATATGTTATAACACCCAAAACACAAACTTTCTAGTCATTGGAGACTCAATAGTAAGACACACAGATGTCCCTCTCATGAGGTTGGACAAGGAGAAAGTCAGAGTCAGCTGCCTGTCTGGTACCAGGATTCATCAGATCAAGCATGCACTCAGGTCTCTCAGTAACAAGTACCATTATGACTCTGTCATAGTTCATGTTGGAGTGAATGACCTGAGATGTATCTCACTGGACCGTATGAAGAGAGACATGATTCAGCTCTCTGAGTATATGTCCCAGGCAGGTATGTCCTTAATCTTGAGCACCATACTACCCTCATCTACAAAGATACCACAGTATAAACAAAAAATGACTGATTTCAATAATTGGCTTAGGCTTTGGTGTCATTCAAAGGGGACTCAGTCCCTGTCAGCCTGGGAAACCATCATCAACAAAACTTGCTGCTTTGTCAGAGATGTTTTGCACCTGGCACCTCTAGGCTTTCAGCTGCTGGAAAAGGCTCTTGCCTCTCCCGTAGTGTTTTTTTAGGCAAGGTCTCAAAAACAAACATTGATGTGAAATTTGACAGTCATGACAAAATAAGAGTCATGCTGCTAAACGCTGGGAGCTTAAATCAAAAACTGCACAGCCTAGATGTACTTCTATCACTGTAAGATGTAGATGTCTGTGCAGTCACAGGAACTTGGTTCAAGGCTTTGAAGAGTACCCCAGCCTTGCAAGGCTACAGTGCCTTCCACACCTTCAGACCATAAAATGAATGGGTGAGAACCAAAGGAGGAGGTGTTTCTATCTGTATTAAAGATAAATTCACCTCCCATCTAGTTAGACTGGACAACTCCATGGAGTTACTCCAAGTTCAAGTTGCAGTGGGTCTTCATGTCATAGCCAGTTATAGATCCCCCTCCATGGGTCATGACACTCATGAAGCCTACTTGACCAAATTGGAGACAATCCAAATATTACTGAACACTCTGATTATGGGGGATTTACATTATCCCACAATCAACAGGAAAACCTACATTAGTCCTAACCCACTAGCACAAATGTTCCTTGATTTTGTTAACTCAAATGCCCTGGAACAAATTGTTCATACCCCAACAAGAGGAGCAAACATACTAGATCTGGTCCTCACTAACATGTCAAACGGATGCACTTCTGCAACTGTCGGACCCTCATTAGTTAAATCTGACCACAAATCAGTCACCTTCAATCTGACACTAATACCAGAACTCACAAAGGGTGAAATCAGGCTAAAAAAACTGCACCAAGCCAAACTATACCCTCCTAGGTGAAGGTATAAATGCATTCCCAACCCCACCCCCAGCTGGAAGTGGTAACTTCACCGAAGCTTACACTAAAGCCCTGTACAATAACTTGCATAAGTGTATAGACTTGGCTGTACCAGAAAGAATCAAAGTCAGAGTCCCAAGTAAAAACAAGCTGACATGGTGGACATCTATCATCAACAAACTTTACAATAAACACAAAAACTTGCTGTACATGAAAACAAAGGCGAGACCCCCAACAATGGATAAGCACCCTCCTCAGCCTCAACAGAAAAATAAGACAACTTGTGAAATCCTCTAAGGGCTTCTTTGAGGAAAAACTTAGCTAGGACAGTCAAGGATAACCATAAGGCCTTTTACAGCTACGTACATAGCATAAAATGTAGAACCTAAGCATGTGCAGAACTATTGACCAACGGTATCACACACATGGAAAACACAGAGATAGCAAACCTGCTAGTAGATATCCCTCTAAACCTATAACAAACCTTGCAGCAAATTTCTCCACCCTATATATGTGAAAAATAGGTCATCAAAGCTTTGTCCAAGGCAAAAAACACAGCCTGTATGAGACCAGACGACATTCCAGGCTGTCTTCTAAACAGGCTAAAATATGAACTAGCATCACCATTATGTACCATTTTCAATTATGTTCTAACCACAGGTCTTGTTCCTTTAGAATGGAGAACAGCAACAGTTATTCCCCTCCACAAATGTGGCCTAACAACAGACTCATAAGCCTGACTATTCTCATCTGCAAGGCCATGGAATTTATCATTATGGACCCCATAAATAAAGACATAGGCGACCTCCAAATCCTGTTCTACCCAGTTTGACTTTATCATGGGCAGATCCTGCCTGTTAAATCTGGTGTATTTTTTTGAAATGTGACCAGGGCCATTGATGAGGGCAAATCTGTCTACACAGCATACCTTGACTTGGCAAAGACTTTTGACACAGTCTCACACTCAGGCATTACTGATAAACTTAGCAAAGAGAATGTAAACCCCTTTGTTGTAAGATGGGCTGCTAACTGGCTCACAAACCAGACACACACTATCAAAGCTGGTGACTCCACTTCAACTGCAGACCTGTCTACAGTCGGATGCCGCAGGGGTCAGTGCTAGGCCCTTATTGTTTGCTATATACTTCTCAGAAGTTCAGGTCAAAACTAAGGGGTTGTGACTGACCAAGTTTGCAGACTACTACAAACTGGGTGCAATTATTGACTCCCCAAATGATGTCAGAATACTCCAGGAGGGTCTTATGCAGTGACTGGTGCTTAGTCATGGTCTCAAACTAAATGTAAAGAAATGCATCATCATTCACTTCAGCAAAATGTCCCTTCATACCATCAAATCAACAATGCCCTAAGTACTGACAAAGTGATAAGGGACTTGGGTTCACAATTGGCTGTGACCTTAACTTCAATCACCATGTGTCTACTCTAGTAAGGAAGGCTTTCTACATAACACACTTGATTAGCAAAGGCATTTCCTCTAGAGCAAAAGAGGTTATAGCCTCTCTATACTCGGCACTAATCCAGCTCTTTATTCAGTATAATGCCCCATTTGCCTTGTACCATACAAAGCACCTGCAGCAATTGGAGAGACCTCAGAGGTTCCTAACAAAGAACATCAAGGGACTACAGCATGTGCTGTACGCACACCGACTTAAGTCTCTGTCACATTACTTGTATGATATAGACTTCTTAAGGGAAACTTATGCCTGGCTTACAGAGCAATCTCAGACCCAAACCTAATGAACTTGCTGGATATCCTTAAATTAAACGGGACTAGGGCTACTTCTTCCAGGGACCTAAATATGGCCTGTGACTTGAATAGGACATGCTAGAGGGACAGATTTATCTCCCAGTGACTGCTGCATCTTTGGAAAAGGCTACCTATTCATGCAAAACAGAGCACCTCTATGACACTGTTCAAAATGAACCTGGATGAGTGGATAGGGCACCACAAATTCGTACCAGAGATACCACCCAAAACCTTCCTAGACATGGGCAGTCATTACTAAATGCAATTTATTTATTTTATTTTATATATTTTACATTTGTTGACTGGGATGGTCAGAATGGATACATGTCCATTTTCAGTGGAGGCCCAGGGAGAAAAGCATCAAACTTACAAACAGATAAAGACAAGCAAGTTACAGTATATGCACAAACATATTGTATTAACATACAAGTTACAGTCTCATATTTCAAGCTTATGAAGATTACAGTTTATATACAGAAATGTATACAAATATGTTGCAGTTTCTCTTATCAAACCTATAGGTGCAACTTATTTACAGAGTATCTGCAAAGATATTACAGTTTCTGTTTTCAAACCTTTTCGTGTAAGAGGTTAGTTGCTAAGAATAAGAAATTGCAGGGATATGGAAGTAGATGAGGCATTAGTCAGGGTTAGAGAAAGGAAGTAACCAGTGAGTTTTAAAATACCTGGTTAGATTTTTTTTGAACTGATTAAGGGAGGGGTTCAGAGTAAGGTCAGATGGGAGCGAATTCAAGGTTTTGCCTACTGAATTTACAAACAATGATTCTTCAGATAGGTTATTAGCTTTAACAGACTGAACCAAAAGTTTGTAGCGGAACGAAGAGACCTAGAGTTTTTGTAGGGATGGATAATGTTTTTAAGGGAGGGCATTTTTTCTGGACGGCTAATAACCTTGAATGCTACAGTAAGTTGATTAAATTGAATTAGCCTGGAGAGTTCTAGCCAACCTAAGAGGTCTAGGTTTTGACAATGGTGTGCCCTGTAGGGAGTTCCTGTGGCAATCCTGGCAATTTGATTGTAGCACCTAGAGAATTTGCTGAGATCAGTTTTGTTCAAGTTAGTGAGTATTGGTGAGGCATAGAGTAGAGCTGAAAGCAGATGGGTTCAGGCAATGGCAGTCCTAGCTAGAGGGGTGAGAAAAGGTTTGTTTTTGTATAGGTAGCCAAGATTTTTATTAACAGTTTTAATAGTTTGGTTTACATGCATATCATATTTGAGGTTGTTGTCTATTATAACACCCAGGAGCTTGGTATACATATCTGGTGAGATTATGGTCCCATTGTTAGATGTTATAGTAAACGAAGGTTGAGAGGATTTGCGAGTAGGGGAGAAGAGCAATAGCTTTGTAGTATTAGGGTTTAATATCAGCTGTTGATTAGAGATCCAATTTTCCACTGTATTAAAGGTTTTCTGGGTTAAACTAAGGAGATCTGTAAGGGTAGAGGCTGAGCAGATCAGGGTGGAGTCATTGGCATATTGTATACAGTTTGCATCTGGGATTACAGTGTGGAGGTCCTTGATAAAGAGGGAGAAAAGAAGGGGACCTAATATGGAGCATTGAGGGACACCAAGGGTAATGGGGAGAAGGGTGGAGAGTTTGTCCTGCCAAAGGACAGTCTGCTGTCTTCCACTAAGATAAGATTGAAACCATTGTATAGCATGGCTGTTTAGGGATATTTTATTTAGGGTAAGTAAGAGTAGCTGGTGGTTAACCATGTCAAAGGCCTTGGACAGATCAAGAAACAGGGAAGAAGATAGTTTGTTATTGTTACGGTTGGAATTTATGACATTAGAAAAGGATAGGAAGGCTGAGGTGATACTGTGCTGTGGTCTAAATCCATGCTGGGAGTTGGCTAGAAGATTATTTTGAATAAGGTAGTGTAAGAGTTGTTTATGGATACACTTTCCCATCATTTTAGCCAGAGGGGAAAGGATAGCTATTTGTCTATAGTTTGACAGTTCAATGGAGCTGCCACCTTTATAGAGGGGTATGACATGGGATATCTTCCAGATAGAGGGGATAGAGGCTTCAGTTATGTTTCGGCTTTTCAAAATAGTGACAGGGTATGCTATGACATCAGCAGCTTTTTGCAGGTAGTCTGCAGGGAGGAGGTCAGCTGAAAGGATGGTTGGTTTGAGTTCTTTTGATTAGGGCTCTAATGAGTCTGAACTTTTTGGAAGCTAAAGGAGAGATTGTCACTGGGTTTAAGGGTTTCAGTGTTAGGACAAGTGGGTTTAAGTTTGCTAGCAAGGGCCTGGATGGTTTCTGTGAAGAAACTGTTGATGGTGTTGGCAATGGACTCTGGCAATTTATGGGTAGGGGCTGAGGGGATTGGAGTAGTGGATTGTCCTGCGTGGTGGAGTTTGTTAATACTTGCCCAGAACTTCTGTGGCTTGTTGTGGTGTTTCTGCTGTAGATGGCAGAAATAGTTTTTTTGTCTAGTAATATGGATTTTTCTGATCTTGGGTATTAACTAACATAGGTTCATAGGTTCATAGGTAGGTACTAGGCTATCTGCCCAAGGGCATTTTTAAGCCTAGCCAGAGTGTGTTGGCTTTCGCTGCCCCATTGATTAATTAACTGATCCTCTGTCAAGCAGAGCCAATGAAGTGATCCCAGGGGTGTATTTTCTGTTACCCATCCACTCGTCAAGGCTTCTCTTGAAGAGTGTTAGTGAGAGGCTTTGCCAAATGTAGTTAGGAATTTTGTTGCAAAGCATGGGGAGTCTCTGTGACAGGAATCCATCTCTCCAGCATGTTCTATTTATTGTTGTAGCGAGGTTTAGCTCACTAGAGCATGTGGCTCGCAGTGACGTGGATTTCTTTAGGTGGAGCATGTCCATCAATTCTGAGTTGGACATGGCTTTGTAAGTCAGGCAGAGAGTACCACTGAGTAAGCGATATGTCACTGAGTAAAGCCGGAGTTTTTTCAGTCGGGCTGCATAGGACATATGTTTGAGGCCAGTAATCCTCTTGGTGAGGTGCTTTTGTGGTCTTTCCAGCTGTTGGAAGTGTCTTTATTTATTTATTTATTATTTTTTATTTTTTTATTAGGATAGATCCATTGGCAGGAAGTCCTTTTTTCAAATGATGGGGAGGGGGAAACATACATACATAATTAACAATGAGGATAAACATAGACATTACATACATGGGGACATTCACATGAGAACCAGTACAGGTAAAATAATTATACATTACATGGGGTACATAATACAATGTACATAATAAAATAAAAAAGTGAAAAAACAAGCTGAGACAAGGCAATAAGAGTTACACCAAATTAAAAAACAAAAATATGCTGCCTGGTGTTCTGCCTGGTCTTGTGAGGTACATCCCAAATGGGGCATTGTACTCTATGATGGGTCTGATGAGTGATGAGTAGAGGGGAACTATTTGTTTGTGTCTTTCGGCTTTTCCCAGTTAGGGGTCACCACAGCGGAACTCCGGTCTGCTAATGATTGGTAGTTGATTTTTACGAGCCGAGTTACCAGTCCTGACACACAACCTTCAACGAAGATACGCCCATTCATGCATGCCTCCATGCAGAGGACGCTGTAGCTGAGAATCGAACTGGACAGCGTCTTACTGTGAGGTGACAATGCTACCACAGCACCACCACCACGAGTAGAGGGGCACTATAACATCTTTATTTCTAGATGCGAACCCCTTAGTAATTAGATGGGCCACATAGAAGGATTTCCTAACTACTTTGGCAATATGATTGTCAAAGGAGAGATTACTATCTACCTGGGTCCCCAGATCTCTTATTACCTCTTCGTATTAAGGGGGCTGCTGCCTATGTGGTAATTCGTGGGTGTTTTGTTTTTCCCAAATGGGATAACTATGCATTTTTTGGCATTTAGCTTGAGGCCATCACTTTGACACCAGATGTCTGTCTCAGTAAGGCCTTTTTGAAGGATATCCGTGTCAGCCGGAGAGTCAATTATGTTATGGCTCCCAGTTTGCAGTCATCGGCAAACTTGGTTAGCCATAGTCCTCCTGTGTTTGCCTGTATTTCTGAGAAATATATGCCGAACAGTAGGAGTCAAAGGAACCGAGCCTTGTGGGACACCACTTGTGACTGGTTTAGAGTCAGACCTCGAGCCTGCTATTCTTACCGTGTAAGCTCTGTCTGTAAGCCAGTTGGCAACCCATCTTGTGACGTAGGGGTTTATGTTCAGGCTGGTAAGTTTTTCTATAATACCCATACATACATTTCTATGGTATTACATTAGGATGAAACTGCTAGGCTTGAAATGACCTCTGGATCGATAGCCTAGTAATCTCCTATGATCCTATGCTGCCCAGTATAAATTGTCCAGCAGCAGTGTAAAAGTCAGACTTGTGCAATGGTGCTTGCATTAAGTACTAAGTTCTCTAGCTTATTTAACTCCTTATGTAGTGGTTCTAATCTTGCTGCAGTCAACTGGAGCATGTCTGTGCGTGTGTGGATGGGGTAGTCAGAAGAGTATGAGTCTATATCCTACTGTCAGCAATCCAGTCCCATGGAGAACAAATATTTTGACAGTCGTACATGCCTACACATCCATTTCATACAGGCATCCCAACATCTTCTGTCAAACATCCAGTGATGATGTCCACAATAAATTGTCCAGCGGCAGTTTAAAAATCAGACTTTTGCTATGGAACTTGTGTTAAGTACTAGGTTTTCTGCCTTGTGTAACTGGTTAGTTAGGGCTTCTAATCTCACTGCAGTCAAATTGTGTGTGTGTGTGTGTGTGTGTGTGTGTGTGTGTGTGTGTGTGTGTGTGTGTGTGTGTGTGTGTGTACTCATAAAAGCATGAGTCTGTATCCTACTGTCAGCAATCCAGTCCCATGGAGAACAAATATTTTGATAGTCGTACATGCCTACACATCCGTTTCATACAGGCATCCCAACATTTTCTGTCAAACATCCAGTGATGATGTCATCCACTATAAATTGTCCAGCAGCAGCTTAAAAGTCAGGCCTGTGCTGTGGCACAAGTACTAAGTTTTCTACTTTTTATAACTGGTTATGTAGGGCTTCTAATCTTACTGCAATCAAATGGTGTGTGTGTGTGTGTGTGTGTGTGTGTGTGTGTGTGTGTGTGTGTGTGTGTGTGTGTGTGTGTGTGTGTGTGTGTGTGTGTATGTTCTCATAAGTGCTTGAGTCTGTATCCTGTCAGCAGTCAAGTCCCATGGAAAACAAATATTTTGATAGTCGTACCTACCTACCCAGCCATTTAATACAGGCCTACCAACATCTTATCACAAACATACACTGCTGATGTCATCAGATATAAAGTGTTGTTTGAATATATAAAAGCCCGACTTGCATTAAATACTAAGTTCTGTAGATAGTCAAGTAGCAGTTCTTGTCTCACTGTGGGCAACTGGTGGGTGTGTGTTCATTCAAAATTCAGTATGTTGGCAATTTTGGAATGGCATGTGAGTCCACAACTAAGTCAGACACTCCTCCAAGCATCTTCTTGTAAAGTATACTGATGATATCATCCTGTGTAAAGTTCACTCTGACATTATTCAAGTCAAAATTGTTCTGTGGCAATAAAGTTAAGTTCTGTGTTCTCCAACTAATTAACTATTACTATTAGATATTTATGGGTTCTAAGCTGACAGCAGGCAATACATTCAAGTAATATTTCTGAGACAATTTTACACTAAGATGGGACTCCACATACATGTCACACACTCCTCCCAACATGTTCTTCTCAGCATATAATGATGCTACCATACTCCATAAAGTGCAATGTGACACTGATAAAGTCAGGCATGTGTGGTGGTGCCACTGATACATTGTATGGGATTCAGCTTCTATGCCTACACTGGTGTAATGTTCAAATCAAACACAATCTTTTGAATTGCTTTTCATTTCACTACCTCTTAGGAGAGCCTTTAACACAGCCCCCATGCATCCAATATCCTTCCCTCTGTCCACATTACATCCTTCCTCTACAGAGGGGTAGAGGATGTCCTCATGCCAAAGATGCATATGGACATCATGAAGCAGAGTCCTTCAATGAGCTTCTGCAACCATCTCCAGACTACGGGATGTGTGACTGCTAATTCTGTCATGGGATGGTGCACATGCCACATATGGAGAGAGACACAATATAATGCAATGAAATACACACATACGCACATAGCCTTACTATCTTCCAGCATGCAGATATATAAAAGTTTGGTTTAAACTGTATCATAACGGATAGGATTTTATGTGATGTTTGGCATTAGCTTAGTAATGTATTATGACCCTATGAAAATTTCACATGTCAATATTGCTGTCATTGACATGTGCTATGTTGAGGTGTGGATGTATGGTAGGCCTACAAGAAGGTCTTACAATGTGTGATGTGAGGTAATCTATTGACGGACACTGCTGCCAGTTCATTACATGTTCCTTCCATAACAGCTGTAGAAATATGCCTCCTGAGAGCTGTTGCCATGGGATGATAATATCTAAATTGTTGGCTTAGGAAGGCATGTGCTTCTGTAATGGAGCAGATCAACATTTTAGGCAATTCTCATTCAACCATCACCATGACAGTAACACTTGCAGTATGGCACAGGCATGCGCATGTCTACCTACCATCATTAAATGCTCTGTGACATGCATCAATATAAATTAATACTGATTACATGGGCACATAAGGCTTGTTTCATGATCATCCACAAGTTGTAATGTTGTGATATACACAAAAATATTATTCAAATGAAATCTTGTGGAAGTCATTGTATGCGTAATTGTATTGCTGCTCCTAAGGATTGTTGAGATGGTTACCAGTACCATTATGTGACTATCAGCATTTGTGTCAGTAAATGTTCTGCATGAACCATAACCAACTCATCCATTATGTGTCCTTATATGGTATTAGGCTACTCAAATAATCTTGCAAGTGTGGATCGTGAAAAAAAAATAAAGGCATAAGTTGTGCAATTGATGTAATTATGTGACATTGATACAGCTGTATGACTGTGTGAACTTTACCACTGCGTGGCATGTGATGCATAACCAAGGTTGTATTTGGAGGTGTTGTCACAAATCATTTATTTAAATAAGTGTGGTATATTAAGGGGAGTGCATTACTAAGTGCAGAGCTGTTTGTGGGTGCCACCAGGCATAATGACCTAGAGAAAATAGGCAATCTGTTAGCTGATAGTTTGTCTCACACTTCACCCCACTTTCGCCAGTGGCCATCAGCCAAAGTATACATGCAAATATTACTCAATTTATTTTTTCAGGAGAGCAGCTCATCTGTGTGCTCTGTAAGTCTAAAAACTCAGAATCAATGGGCCATGACAATATCCCATGTTGCCTATAATTTTGACTTAAACCTGACCTAGCAGACACAGTTGGATCCTTACTTAAACACAACCTCCAGACAGTGTATGTTCTTGCAGAAGGGTGTATAGCAACAGTCATCCATTTGAACAAGAGGGGATTATCACTTGATGCAGAGACTTATAGATACATAATCCTGCCTCCCCTTATCTGTGAGGCAGACCAATGACTGTGAGGCAGACCAATAACTGATCATGGACATTTTCAAAAAAGACACATGTAATCTCCTCACTGTGTACCAAACCCATACTTGATTTGTTAGACTACATCATGTCTGTTAAATCTGTTTGACATCTTCAAGAAAGTCACCAAGGGCATGCATGATGAAAAGATTGTCATCCTTCATAATTTGACCTGGCCAAGGCATTTGGCATAAATCCATACTTGGACATTACAGAGAAACTGTCTCCAGTGGGCATCAACACCTACATCACCAAATGGGTAGATGAATCAAACATATACAGGACACAGATGGGAATTTCTGGTTAAAGGCTTATAGTGCCTGCATATTTGAACTGTTTCTTACTGAAATTGGTGTACCTTGTTTGCTGTAGCATAGACTAGATCCAGGCCTGCTGAATCTTGCTTTGTTTGCATAACTTGAGCACTAATCCAGGCCTTCTTAAAAGTATTCAATTGTATTTATTACTGCTTGGTAGTAACCTGATTAAAGTGTAGCTATCATTGTAAGCCTTTTGGTTTAAACACTTGGGCTTCAGACCAGTTGTTTTACATTAAGAAGGTTTGTGGTCTGCACTGTTGTGGCAGGACAGGTAGCTTACATCCTTCTAATTTGGGAACTGCTGATTGAAGGCTCAGTGTCTGTTATTCTAAAAGTTTATTAGTTCTGGTTTAAGCACTTGGGCTTCAGGCCAGTTATTTTACATTAAGAAGGTTCATGGTCTGCACCCTTGTGGGAGGAGAGGCAGGAGTCTACCCTTCTGAGCTGGGAATTTCTGGTTAAAGGCTTATAGTGCCTGCATATTTGAACTGTTTCTTACTGAAATTGGTGTGCCTTGTTTGCTGTAGCATAGACTAGATCCAGGCCTGCTGAATCTAGCCTTGCTTGTATAACTTGAGCACTAATCCAAGACTTCTTTTTTGGAGAAGGTTCCCCTACACCCCGGTGGCAGGAGTGTGCAGTTAGAACTTGTCTGATTGAAGACTACAGGTACAGGGCTCAGTTGAGATTTTTTTACTGGTTAATTGGGTAATTTGTTTAAAAGCCTTTTCTGATTGCTTGTAGTCATCTAAAGCTGTTTTAAGTGTATTTATACTGTTTGTAGTTGTTTAAAGCTGTTTTAAGTGTATTTTTTTACTGTTTTTGCCTTATCTTTTTAAAAAAATCCTTGTTTCCCACCTTTCTAAGCTAGTATAGTCCACTTTTCAGGCTAGTGCTGAATTCAGGGCTGTATTACAATTTTCTGAGTTGCCTATACCTTACTTGGATAGAGGGATGTTTCTCTGTTCACCTGTGAGAGAGGGAGCTTTGAGCAGCCATCTGTCCCTGGAGGAGTGGTTCCAGCCGAGAAGTTAGTAGTTTATAGGCCATTTTGGGATAATTTCTATCTCTTTCATTTCCCTGCTGTAAAAAACTGCATTTGCATGGTTTTGCACACCCAGGCAGTGCCGGTTAGCTAGGGCTAAATTTATCCTGGCTCCACCAAGTCTCCTCTTCAGTGTTTCCCTTGAAAGTAGTCTAACTCTCAAACTAAACACTTAAAAAGCATCCTACAGTCCAGCACTTGCTCAGACCTGATAGCAAGCACTAATATACCCTGACACTTGATTGCCCAGCAGGGCAAGGCTCGTTATTCACCCCTCACCAACCAAGTGACTAAGCAGCTCACCCTACTATTCAGGCATGACTAAAGGGCAATTTCAGGTTTACTTTCCAGTCCAGCTGGTGAACCTGGGTATCCTGAGGCAATGTTACAACTGCCTCATGTACACAGACAACCCTCTCCTCCTACCACAAAACATTAACATATGCAAAAGATGCAGGTATATAGCTAAACTGGAGGCTAAGCTCTCTTCACCCAAGACTGGAACAGGCAGTCATGAGGAGAAGGTTTACACTTGCACCACACCTCCAGCCTCACATAGACATACTAAACCAGCACTGGCAAAAAATACACATAAATACACAAAATCATACTCAGAGGCTCTAAATAAAAACCTGCAAAAGCATCACAGACCTCCAAAGCAGACACTCAAAAAACCTGCACCTCCTGTCACAAAGCAGACAACACATAAAACACAAAATCAGTGTGCCACACAATCACAGCCCTTAAGGCAAAATAACATACCTAACACACTAGTAATAGGTGACTCTATAGTCAGGCACACTGATGTCCCACTCACTAGGCTGGACAAGGAGAAGGTTACTGTTAGCTGCCTGTTGGGAGCCAGAATCCACCACATAACACAACATTCAGGTCACTCCAGAACAAGTACAAATATGACTCTGTCATTGTTCAGGTTGGTGTGAATGACCTGAGATGTACCTCCCTGGACTACATGAAAAGAGACATGGAAGAGCTCTCTGATCATGTAGCCCAGGCGGGTATGACCCTGACCCTGAGTAGCATCCTGCCCTTACCAAGAATGATACCACAGTATAAAGAAAAAATGATCAATTTCAACAATTGGCTAAGCTTCTGGTGTCATTCAAATGGGATCCAGTGTCCATCAGCCTGGGACAACATGCTCAACAAGTCTTGTTGCTTCGCAAGAGACAGCTTGCACCTGTCACCCCTAGGCTTTCGAATACTGGACAAGGCTTTTGCTGCCCCCATAGTGCTTTTTTTAGGCAAGGCTCAAAAGTCAGTCCCACCTCCGTAAACAGCACAAATAAAAAAATGAGGGTTATGCTACTCAACACCAGGAGTTTAAATCTCAAAATGCATGCGCTCAAAGCACTCTTCAGTATGGAGAACATTGACATCTGTGCAGTAACTGAAACCTGGTTCAAGGCTCCACAGAGCACACCAGCACCACCGGACTACAAATCATACCACACATTTCGGCCACAAAACATTGACCAAAACACAAAAGGAGGGGGTGTATCCATATTCATTAAGGATACCTACACCTCCAGGTTAGTGGTGCAGCATGATATCTCCGAGATCATCCATGTGCAACTAACATCAGGCAAATATGCAATGCAAATTGTGGCCTGCTACAGATCACCCTCCATGACCCAGGACCATCACTCCGCCTTTCTGGAGACACTGGAAAACATGAAGGTCCTACCGAACTCCCTTATATTGGGTGATTTTAATTACCCTACCATTCATAGGTTCATAGGTTCATAGGTTGGTACTAGGCTATCAGCCCTAGGGTCTATGCAAGCCTAGCCATAACAATTTCCTGGATATTTCTTCCCACAATATTTACTTCTCTGGACCCCTGTCTAACAGGGCGACTAACATGATCCCAAATGTGAATTTCCTATCTCTCATCCAATCATCAAGGTTCCTTTTGAAGAGAGCCAATGAGGTGCTCTGCTTGACATGTATGGACAGTCTATTCCAGAGTATGGGGAGTCTCTGGATTAGGAACCTATCCCTACAGCATGTTTTGTTCATTGTGATGACAAGGCTTAGATCCCTGGAGTGTGTGGCTCTGAGGGATTGGGATTTTTTAAAGTGGAGCATGTCCAACAGCTCAGGGTTTGACATGGCCTTGTATGTTAAGCAGAGATCGCCTGTGAGTAGACGATATGCCACAGAGTATAGCTGGAGTTTTTTTAGATGGTCAGCATATGGTATCTGCTTTAGGCCTGTGATTCTTTTAGTGAGGTATTTCTGTGGCCTTTCCAGCTGTTGCAGATGTCTTGTGAGGTACATACCAAACGGGGCATTATACTCTATAATTGGTCTAATGAGGGATGAGTACAGTGGGTCTAATGAGGGATGAGTACAGTGAAGTTAACTGGGAAACCTACTCAAGTACAAACTTCCAGGTCCAGCACTTCCTGGAATTTATCAATTCGAATGCCCTGGATCAGCTGGTAAACTCCCCTACCAGAGGTGAAAACATATTGGACCTGGTCATCACCAACATGGGTGACAGGTGTGCCACACCATAGGTCAACCCGTCACTGGTTAGATCAGACCATAAACTAATCACTCTGGATGTCAACACCACACAACCACCTCCAACCAAGGAAACCACAGTGAAAAACTTTTCTATAGCAAACTTCACCTTACTTAAGACAGAGGTGGTAAGTTTCACAGCCCACACACTAAAGGATAACAGTGTCCAAGATGCAGGAACTTTTACAAATGCACTCTATGAGCACCTACAATGATGCATGGATTGTGCCATCCCTAGCAAAACCAAAACTCATTCCCCTAAGAGAAGGAAACCAGTCTGGTGGACCCATGCCATAAACAGGCTATACAATAGAAGGAGGAAACTAGTTCAGAAAAAAAAAGCAAATCCCAAGAAGGAAAGACATCCCTGATCAGTATCAGTAAGAAACTAAGGTCCCTCACAAAATCCTCCAAGGCTAACTTTGAAAGAAAAATAGCCAAGGATTCAAAAGATAACCACAAAGCCTTCTTTAGCTATGTCAAGAATCTAACTGGCAACTCAAAGACATGCTCTAAGCTAGTGCAAAATAGCACAAAATATACTGAACCCACTGATATTGCCAACATCCTGGCAGATAGATTCAGTGCAAACTTCACCCCCCTCTCACCCCCAAAAGGGCCCACAACAATACCGGAAAAGTGTAGTGTCCTGGAAATCACAGACGCACAGGTGAAAACAGCCCTTTCAAAAGCCAAGAGCACAGTGTCAATGGGGCCAGATGGTGTCCCAGGCTGTGTCTTGCACGAACTACAGAACAAACTAACCCCCCACCTAAACACACTGTTCATACTCAGCCTCTCCACAGGCTACATGCCCATAGAATGGCACACAGCAACAATATTCCGCTCCACAAAGGAGGGGCCACAACTGACCCTGGTAACTATTGCCCCATAAGCCTGACTAGCCTGGTCTGCAAGGCTATGGAGTGCATCATCATGGAACTCATTAACAAAGACATTGGGAACCTCCAAACACTTGACCTGACCTAGTTCGGCTTTGTTAAGGGCAGATCATGCCTACTAAACCTGGTTAACTTATTCGGGACAGTCACCAAGGCCATAGATGAGGGGAAGGTAGTTCACACAGCCTATCTTGACCTCGCCAAGGCTCCAAGGCTTTTGACACCATTCCCCACCCATGAATTATAGAACAACTCACCAGCCTGAACATAAACCCCTACATCACGAGATGGGTTGCCAACTGGCTTATAGACAGAACTCACACGGTAAGAATAGTGGGCTCCAGGTCCGACTCTAAACCATTCACAAGTGGTGTCCCACAAGGCTCGGTTCTGGGACCCCTACTGTTTGGCATATACTTCTCAGAAGTACAGGCAAACACAGGAGGACTATGGCTAACCAAGTTTGCCGATGACTGCAAACTGAGAGCCATAATTAACTCTCTGGCTGACATGGACATTCTCCAAAAGGGCCTTACTGAGACGGACACCTGGTGTCAAAGTCAAGATCTCAAGCTAAATGCCAAAAAATGCATAGTCATCCCATTTGGGAAAAACAAAACTCCCATGAATTACCACATAGGTGGCAGCCCCCTTAATACAGAAAAGGTAATAAGAGATCTGGGGACCCAGGTAGATAGTAATCTCTCCTTTGACAATCATATTGCCAAAGTAGTTAGGAAATTCTTCTATGTAGCCCATCTAATTACTAAAGGGTTTGCATCTAGAAATAAGGATGTTATAGTGCCCCTCTACTCATCACTCATCAGCCCCATCATAGAGTATAATGCCCCATTTGGGATGTACCTCACAAGACACTTCCAACAGCTGGAAAGACCACAAAAGTACCTCACCAAGAGGATTACTGGCCTCAAACATGTGTCCTATGCAGCCCGAATGGAAAACCTCCAGCTGTACTCAGTCGCATGTCGCTTACTCAGAGGTGATCTCTGCCTGACTTACAAAGCCATGTCCAACTCAGAATTGATGGACATGCTCCACCTAAAGAAATCCAAGTCACTGCGAGCCACTCGCTCTAGTGAGCTAAACCTCACCACAACAATAAATAGAACATGCTGGAGGGATAGATTCCTGTCACAGAGACTCCCCATGCCTTGGAACAAAATTCCTAACTACATTATGCAGAGCCCCTCACTAACACTCTTCAAGAGAAACCTTGACGAGTGGATGGGTAACAGAAAATACACCCCTGGGATCACTTCATTGGCTCTTCTTGACAGAGGCTCAGTTAATTAATCAATGAGGTGGTGAAAGCTGACACACTCTGGCTAGGCTTATAAATGCCCTTGGGCAGATAGCCTAGTACCTACCAATGAACCTATGAACCTATGAACATAATGTTGAAGTGTGTGAAGTCACTTCTAGCTAGACTCTAGTGACCAGGTCCATAACCCAGGGTTCTGTACTAGGTCCTTTCCTGCTCAGTATTTAAGTCTCATAAGTTAAGACAACATATCATGTCTATCCAGCTTTGTGGACAACTGCAAATTGTGAACAATCATTGAATCCAAGAACTCTATCTATATATTGAAGAAAGTAATAACACAAGCAAAGGATTGTTGCCAGAGCTATGAAAGCACACTAGGTGAACAAAAATCAGGATTAGTTCCTTTATGAAAGCAAATCATCATCATCTTCTTTCAGCTGTTCCTGTTAGGGGTCACCACAGTGGATCATCTGTTTCCATTTCTTCCTGTCTTCTGCATCTTACTCTGTCACACCAACCACCTGCATGTCCTCTCTCACCACATCCATAAACCTTATCTTAGGCCTTCTTCTTTTCCTGTTACCTGGTAGCTTCATCCTTAGCATCTTTTTTACATTATACTCAGCATCCCTCCTCAACACATGTCCAAACCAACGTAATCTTGCCTCTCTGGCTTTGTCTCCAAACCTTCCAACCTGGGCTGACCCTTTAATATACTTATTCCTAATCCTGTCCACCCTCGTCACACCAAGTACAAATCTTAACATCTTTAACTCTGCCACATCCAGCTCAAACTCCTGCCTTTTTGTCAATGCCACTGTCTCCAACCCATATAACATAGCTGGTCTTACTACCCTCTTGTAGACCTTCCCTTTCACTCTTACTGGTACTCATCTGTCATGACACTCTTCTCCAACCACTCCATCCTGCCTGTACTCTCTTTTTCACCTCTCTTCCACACTCACCATTACTCTGAACTATTGATCCCAAGTATTTAAACTCATCCACCTTCGCCACCTCTACTCCTTGCATCCTCACCATTCCTCTATCCTCCCTCTCATTCACACATATATTCTGTCTTAGTCCTGCTGACCTTCATTCCTCTTCTCTCTAGAGCATATCTCCATCTCTCCAGGGTCTCCTCCACCTGTTCCCTACTCTCACTACAGATCACAATGTCATCTGCAAACATCATAGTCCACAGGGACTCCTGTCTGATCTTGTCTGTCAACCTGTCCATCACCATTGCAAATAAGAAAGGGCTCAGAGCTGATCCTTGATGTAACCCCACCTCCACCTTAAATGCATCCGTCACTCCCACCGCAGACCTCACCGCTGTCACACTACCCTCGTACATATCCTGTACCACTCTTACATACTTCTCTGACACTCCCCTCTTCCTCATACAATATCACAACTTCTCTCTAGGCACCCTGTCATATGCTTTCTCTAAGTCTACAAAGTCCTTTATGAAAGCAAATACACAAGCTAATTTCAATATGGACAGCACTCCCCTATGAGCAGACCAAGTGGTACTTGACCTGGGTACTCAGGTAGATAGTAAACAGAACTTCTACCAGCATGTGACCAGACTGGTGACAAATCCTCCTGTATGTAGCACAACTCCTGAGTATGCGCAGGCCAACCGCATCAAAGGACATTATAGTCCCATTGTTCTCAGCCATCATCACATCAATAATTGAGTACCATGCACACTTTTGCATATATCTCACCACACATCTTCCAGGGATGATTTACATAAGTGTATCACTTTTGCCACAGTGAGCCCCCACACATCTTATTGGTCATACATATGTATTTTTGTGATGCATAACCATTAGTTGACAGTACAGATTTCCCTTCAAGGTGTTATACAAAATGCATGTGTGATGTGTATTCCTGTGATGCACCCAGTAAACACATAGCTCATTGACAACATTGATGGCATGGGTTACATTCTTGCAAGTGTGGATCGTGGCATATATATATGTCATGTAAACCTCTCAACTAGCCAGGATGACTAGTTCCTAGGTTCATAGGTGTTTACTAAGCTAAAAACCACAAGGACCTTTTTAAGGCTAGCCATACATCCCAAATCTCTGACAAGTTCTGATACCCTTTAGTAAGTGTAAACATGGGCCTGGCAGATGAACCATTTACAGGTTACCTGTCTGCATTAGACACATAGGTGCCAGACTAGGAATGAATTTCTGGTTTCCCATCCAATTGTCCATGTTCCACTTGAATTAGGTTAGGGAAGAACTCTGCTTCACTTAGTTAGGGATCCTGTTCCATAGATAGGGTAGTCTCTGGGATACTGTACATACCTATCTATGCTGCAGGTCCTAGTTATATCACATGCAAGATTTAAGTCTTTAGAACGGGTAATTCTGGTACTGTTTGTTTTGTGGATATGCAGGTGGTCCATCAGAGTGGGCTCTGACAATGGCCTGTATGCCAGGCATAGATCTCCCCTCAAAAGCCTGCAGGAAACAGAATACAGGGTATATTGTAATTTATCTACAGGTGTAGCAGTGTCACTCTTGATACATCCAAAAAGTGGTAATTATTGAGGAAGTTGTCCTTGATTCTCCCTTATATATTACTGACAAATCATTACAGTTGTACAAGTCCGTTCATGCTGAACAGATGTAATAACTCACAATCACATTTTATATCAATCACACAATTAATGATGGTATTATTTTCATATTGTCCATGACTGTGCATGCTTCTGTCCACTTCTGTCCATGTGCCTGTTGCTGTGTGTCCCGATTGGTTGAGACCTATGCTGACATTACATTCATATTCAAGCAACTCATTTTGCACATCTATATGCCCATAACCCCTATTGTACATGCCATTCTTGATAAATGTCTTCTTCAAAGATCATGTCAGGGTGATTATATCACAACCAGTCTTCTCCATGGATATGTGACCTTATGTGATAGTCACATAATATCCAATAACTGTGTGATGATATAAATATATCCACACAGGAGGTGTAAACAGCATTATGCACTGCATTATGTACATACATAATTACTGTTCATGCTACAACTGCCTTATTTTTGGGGTGTACATACAGTGACATGTCCTTATCTGGCATACATTACCATGTTTCACTTGTCCTCTTCACTTTCCTAAGTCCTACCATTCATGTCTGTGGCCCTTTTTAATACACACACTTTCCCAGACTAGTATATTTATAATGCAGTCTATGTACCCTTGATGATCACCACCAAAACATTTATTTCACTATGCCTAAAACATGTCTGTACTGTACTTTGTACTGACTACACTTTCCTATAATGTATTAGAAATGCATTCATTGCCTTAAATTACACTCAGGTAATCATTGTGGCTGCTCATCAAGTAAACATGTAAACATGTAGGCTTTGTGCTAAGCCTGCACATAGTTTATTTAATCCTCAGGTTTGAGTCCACGACAGAGAAAAGTAGTTAATAATATTGTATGCTTAACTGATTTTACACACATACACATATATATATGGGAACACTTTATAATCTCAAAATACTGAAATTTCGAATTTCAGTATCTCGAGACTATAAAGCTGAATGTTGAAAATAGCAAAAGTTCATAATCGCGAATTCAAATATCTCAAATTCGCGGTTATGGACTTACCCTACCTTGTTTCCGGGTTTGTGTGTTGAAGGTGCACAGTGTCATGTGTGGATCTAGATGTTATGCCAGGTAAGTGAGTGTTTTGTAAGGGTTTTGAGTGGGAGGCAGACTATATATGAGTGTGCTGATATGTTTAATGTGTGTGTGAGGGACTGGAGAATGTGCGTTTGCGAGTTTGCTTTTGTTTCTTGTATATGCAATCTCAGAGTTAGTATATATAAGTAGGGGGGTGTGGGGGTGCAGGGGGACTTACCCCCCTGCTTTTGTGTGCATGAGTTGTGCATGTGTGTAGTTTTGTGTTTTAAATTGTGATGTGGGTGTTTTGGTGTATGTGTGGTGTGGTGGGTGTGGTTTGTTTGGGTTTTTGAATTTTGCAGCTTTTGGGCTCGGGGTTTCGTAGTTTCGATGTTTTGCGGATTTGGTTTCATGGTCTTGAGATACTGTATTTCGAGATTCTGAAGTGAATCCATATATATATATATATATATATATATATATATATATATATATATATATATATATATATCTATATATATATATATATATATATATATATATATATATATATATATATATATATATATATATAGATAGGTATAGATATATATATAGATATAGATATATATGTAAGTTGTAACTGAAGCAGTAGAGTACATTCAGTACATCACTGCAAGAAAGATTGTGAGATGTAAGTATATACTTCAGTATTTCTGTCTTTAGCTCATTTTATTTTTGTATCTAAGAAATAAATGATAGATAGTACTGCAAACAAGAGATATATTAGTATATAGGTGCAGTATTCTCCCTTTGAATTGATTTTATAAGATGCACGTATCTATGAAGAGTGTTCTCAGCGCAATATTGCAAACAAATGCATATCAGGCAGAAATATGATCATGTTTGTGTAGAAGGCAGTGACATATAAACCCCACATAACTTGATAGTAAACACTGTCCTGCCAAGTAAGCATAAGCACTTCCGATAAAAATGTCATCCCAAAATTTGCATAAGCACTTCCCATACACTTTCAAACAAAAGTCCTGATAAGCACTTCACATAAAAACGTCATCCCAAAATTTGCATAAGCACTAAGCATAAGCACTTCCCATAAAAATGTCATCCCAAAATCTGCATAAGCACTTCCCATACACTTTCAAACAGAAGTCCTGATAAGCACTTCTCATATATTCTGTTTTCATTCAATAACTATTTATAACATTAGAATACTTTTAAGTAAGAGATTGAATGCTGTGTAAAATGATGTGTGAATTTATTGTATTTTCTCTTTTGTTCCTCCTCCTTCTCTGCTTTTCTTATTTTAATTATGCATTCCTTTGTCCGTTATTATTTTATTTCTCTTCTATTTATGTTAATTTTTTCTGATTCAAAATCCCCTTGGAGTGATCCAGGCACATATCTCCCATGTTAGGGAGCACCCTCCCTCTGCCTGTCCTGGGACTTCCTTGCAAGGTCGAGGCAGTGGCACTGGTCCTGCAGGCACCCTGTCATGTGGTAACCTGGTAATCCTTACTGAATGGTGGCTTCAGGACTTGGCTGATGACATGTTGGAAGAGGTAGTTGATAAATGGATTCCGCCAGTTGAGGCCTCACTTCAGTATGTTCAAGGCGCACTGTCTCAGCTGGTGCTGACCACCATAGCACTACAGGTCTCTACCCCCTCAATAGTGGGGTCCTCCACTGCCCCACCACTTGGAAGTAGAAACATTTGAGACTGTGTGGGCTAGGACTCCTGCTGGTGTGTCTTCAGCCCCTCTTACCTTATCCTTTCTTCTACACTCTCTTACCTATTTCCTACCCATACTACTCTCTTATATAAAAAAAGAAAAAAAAAATTGAAAAAATATGGGGAGGGCTAACCCCTGTTAAAAACATTGTGCCCCTTCTCTTCCACCTCCTGCAGCACAGCCCTCTTGATATTTTCCTTCTGTGTTTCCCTCTTTGTTATATTTTTCCTTTTTATGTATTTACTATCTTCCCCTTTCAGTTCTTTAATGAAACCATCAGGGTGTCCACATAAGAATACCCCATATAAAACATATTGAATCCTAAAGTTTTTAAACATTTTAATAATAAAAGCAGCACAGTCTGCTACTTGCTTTAGGTCTTTCAAGTGTGACTATTTATATGAAGCCTACTCCTTTTCTATAATGCTTTGTATTTACGTAATGCTTAATTTTAAGGTACTTTACACTTTTGCACTAAGTAGGTGTGCCTTCCAAAATGCCTTCTCTTTTTTTTCCTTATTCAGTGTGAATAATCTGTGCTTAGCTTACTTGCTTAGAATTTGGCAGAGCTTTTCACTAATAACTACTATGTAGCTGCTAAATGCCGGACTATGAATTACCACCCATTGTTGCAGACTCTTCCTAAGCACAAATGATATGAAAAAGGCCATCATTTCTCATATTAGTTCTGTTACAGCCCCATGGCACTTTTACAGAGCTTCATTTTGTTTAGATTCTTGTAGAAAAATGACAAATATGGTCAATAGCCCCTGACCTCCTGCAGGAAGTCTCAGGTGGTTTTATCACTGAACAAGTAAAAAATAAAAACACAGTTCAGATGAATTAACAGGAACTTTTATTGAGCCACTAAAATGAAAGAACAAGAACTATGTTATATTACTTGGCTCCTTTGCTACATCTATTATATTATATGGTACAACAATGGAATTTATAAGGTCAGGATACACAAGTCTGGGCATTGCAGACTTTTCACTTTAGTAGCTCAGTAAAAGTTTCCTGTTAGTTCACCAGCACTGTGTTTTTATTTTTAATTTTTAGTAGAAACTGTGCAGGCTACTTCAAGTTCTTCCAGTCTCTCTTTTCTGGACTATCACACACTCTCCAAAGCTACTGCAACAGACGCAGACTCCCCGACTACGTGTATCAAGAGGCCAACTTCTCTGATTACCAGCATCACATTTTTATGCTATGCTAATAAAATGAGTGTTTGTTAACAGTGCTATCTATTACAACCTTCTAATCTAATCTAAGAAATGCACCTGTCTGCTTTAAATTGAACCTAAACATCTATGTCATAATTACAAAACACTTTATGTTCAGCAACATTAATTACAAGATTTTCACTTTTGTTTCAGATAATTCTAGCTCATCACACATCAAGAACTGCCACACTAACATTATAATATGTAATAAGATGAGAAATCGACACACACACACACACACACACACACACACACACACACACACACACACACACACACACACACACACACACACAAACAAACACTAACCCATATATATATATATATATATATATATATATATATATATATATATATATACACACACACACACACACACACATATAGATAGATATTTTGAATTGTAGTTACACTGACAAATCTGGGACATTAACATGGACATAAATATGTTTCCCTAGTCCATAAACATTCATTTTGGAATCCCTGCACTGGAGAAATGTAACACTAGTTCTGTGGCTAAGACTCATGTTTATCAGTGGTCTCACTCTGCTCAACATGTCCCACTACATGTTGTCTGAAATTTATGTTGTTCTATACCAGAGTCTCTATGAGTGTCTCTAGAATTTGCAAAATATAAAGTATACTCACAAAAGAAGTTCTCCTAGGAAACAGGGACAACCAAAATACAGCAGAGTAGTAGGTATACCACACTGAAGAGGCATTCTTCAATTTAAGTGCAGCTTCTTGACCGTTTTTTTGATGAGCAATCCTAACTTGGCTAAATAATTGGATGCTTTTCCTACTTTAGTATTTAAAAGAGTTCCATCCTAGAAACTGAAATGAGGATAAAAGGTAGAGGATGTCCTAATTATTTAATTCAGTAACTTAGTGATGAAATCAATCTAAGATGGTCCATTGATTTTAAGGCCATTTCTAAATTCCCTTTGAAAAAAGACATTTTGCAAATGCAACTAAAATTTCAAGTTGTCATTTTATTTTAGTTTATACTACAAACAGTGGTCTTATTAAGTTACTAATCTATTTTGGCCTTTTTTGATGAGCAATCCTAACTGTGCTAAATAATTGGATGCTTTTCCTACTTTAGTATTTAAAAGAGTTCCATCCTTGAAAATGCTTTTTGAATGAGGGTGTAGAACCCATCACAAAAGGTGGCATGACTAAGCATGGTAGATATTGACAATGCAGGTACATTTTGTAAGAACCTAATGGGATAATTTTAGGTTATCCTAGAACTATTTCATTTACTAGAACATTTAACTGTACCACTAGTGGCATTGTCTATAGCAATCATGCAATTGTTTCCATGTTGATAAGAAGGAACAAAGACTCCAACAAACAATGAACATATGTATTGTACCAGGTGTGGTGACACTAAGAATTCCCTGTTTAAAAATTCTATCCTTTGTAAAAATTTCAAGAAATTTCTTTTCTTGCGTATTGGAGAAAGTTCACTAACATTGAAGAGTGGAATTGGGAATGTAGTTGGGAGTATAAAGAGCTATTGTGGCAGCTGAAATTAAATGTTCGTTAACTTCTGCTTTAAATGATAATCACCATATACTCAGCTTGCTGAAACTCATGGCAGCATGACTATAATAATTTGACTGGGCCCTGTTTTGACTGTGCTGATTTTCATTGGTTCTTGAATTTATTACATCATGCTTATGTTTGCATATAAGAAGGATGAGTAATCATTTTATTTTATTCAGATAAAACCTTATTGTGGTTTAGAATGCATGTGAAAAATAATATAAAAAATAATGTTTTCATTTCCTGCAATTAAATTAGTTTTTGTTGTTTACTAGCTTATTTTATGTCACAAACTGCCTTTTCATGCATTTTTATGATTTTATCTATATTATCAAAAGTTAAAATGTGACCATATGTAAATATTCTAAACCATGCTTTCTCACTACCTTCATGGTAAACTTTCTGGAATTATTCCCTTAATATCATTTTTCTGTTTCTAATATGAACAGCTCAGTGGAATGTGAGAAATCTTGCCTTCTCATTTTTTTCAGTCCTTGCTTTTTTCATTGCAGGTTTATTGATTAAGAGTTCTAATTTAGGGTCTGGCTCCATAGCAAAGGTAACAGTTCCCTCACTGTTGCCATTACAGCTTGTGTCCAGTTACAAAACCTAGTCCCTGAATAGTTAGCTGGGGGAGGGAGATAATTGCATTTTGCCAGCTCACTTGTACAGAGGAAGGGGGAATCATATATTAAGTATTATAGCCCATAGTAGAGACTGGGAGCTGCAAGGTACTGGCAGAAGCAAGAGAATATACCAGAAGACAAGTTCCACACTGATGCCATTGTATTCCGGGAACTCAACAGGACTGTGGATAGGGCATGTCACCCCCCCAAAAAAAATCCCGACTTGCTGAACCATAGGACAGGGAAAATCCAGCCAACATTTGGAGAAGTGGCTACAAAAGATTAAAGCCCTATATTGTCATGACATTACAGGATAGTGTAGTATTGCCCACAAAGCATAGCTCTCAACCTCTTGCCACAAAAAAAATCTAGACAAAGCCAAAAATAATGGGGGGAACAAAGCCCCAGAATAGGGACAAATTTTAAATTTTGCTCTTATAAACTTAAAAAAGTTGTCAGAATAAAAGGTCTTGTATGCATTTTCAGAAGGATGTAAAGTCTGAAACTCAAAAGGCTGTCATTATATAGTAAATTCAGTCCTCACTGATTTGCCATAAAAATCCAGAAAATGACCAAGGAACAGACCAAAAATATGGGGCAAAAACCTGGACATTCTGTGAAAATCTGGACAGTTGAGAGTTATGCCACAAGTGCTGGCAGCTACATACTCTGTGAATCCTAGAGTATGTTTATCTGATAGGAAATGCTATAGGAATACTTTTCTAAAGTGGCCATTTTGTTATTCTGATTCCTAGCACTCAGTAGTACAACCCTCTTCTCATGGTCAAGTTTAATCAAAGGAATTATGTAAAATCTATTAAGTTGTTGTGGATTCTCAAAAGGAATGGCCTACTGAATTTATTATTCAGATAGCAAGTGTCCAGGTGGAGAGTGTTTCCACATATAATGTTGAATGGTTGTATGCCTTCTCCTGAAATACGACTCACTAAATATACTAAGACAAACTATGTTACCAGTTTTGTTTGTCAAATGCTGTATTTGTTTTTTTTTCTCAAGTCAAGGTGAAGTGCACATCCCCTAAAGGTTAGTAAATTATCATTGTCAGAAAATAAACTTGTCAAGGCTACCATCTGTTGATGCATTCTAGACAGAATATAGTGAGGCATTTGCTGCCTAAATCCACAATTATAACTTTATGTTTTCTAGTGTACGTCCATAGGTTTTGTAATCTTGTTTTTTACATATTCTGTTTTACGCCTTCTCAGACATGTAACTGGTGATCTATTGATTCAGTTTGGCAAGGCATCAGCCATCATTTGATAGAAATCCCTAACATTTGTAAATAACTTTCTGAGAGTAAATTCTACTTGATATTTTCTGATTAAAGTTATCATGTACATGGTTGCTGAGTAGCTCAGAAGAGATTTGGTAAAACAGCTGAATTATTCTAAATAATGGCTACTTAAGTTCAATATGGCAACATGCAAACCAATGCATCTGTAAAGCAAAATCCCAGAAAAAGAGTACATCAGTGAATGGAGATAATTACAACATCAAATGGGGACGGAGATGTTAAATAAACATACCACATGATCTATAGGTAGGCAAGTAACTGAAGAGGGTATTAAGAAATGATGGCTGAATTCATGGAATGATAGGAGGGGGCATCAGTAGTAAAAAACAGGAACTTGTTATTCCCTTTTCTAAGTAGTTATCGACACATCCTCTAGAGCACCATGTTCAGTTTTGGAAACCTCAAATTCATAAGTACACAGAAACAATACCATTAGTTTAATGGAGGGTAAAACATGGCTGGGTGTCTGTACCAGAAGGGATAAAAAGGTAGTCTTATCAGAGCTTGCCATATTTAACAGTAAAGAAGAAAACAAAGGAGAGGACATGAAAACAAAAGTTCTACTACCATAACAAAATGTATATTGCCTACATGTGCCACCCCCCAAAAAAAAACCCTGCAAGAGAGAAAGGGAGGGACAGAGAAATGTATCTGAACATGGACTTATATTCTTAAGACAGAAAATGGTCAGCTCATTAAAGACACTGGGAATTCTAATTTAGGACAAAAGGATCTGGACCACTGAATCAGTCTTCCCAAAGAAGTATCATGACAAACAGCAAAAGAATTATTCAATGATGTATATACAAACAAAATAATGTTTATAGAGAGAAAATAGATAAACCGTTAGTAAAACAGGGTATACGGTTTGTCTAATAAGTAGTAAAATGGGCATGAAACACGAATAATACATATGATTATGGATTACAGGACTCCTTAAAAGGTTGTATGCTGTTGCACATGTGTGTACTAAAACTAGTTCAACAAAAGTTTATGAGCAGTATATAAGCTCTACTTTCAATTATAACAAAGGGAGATTTGATTTGGCTTGTCCATATATCCTACCACCATAACCACAAATGCTAAAAAAGAGATGCAGTATTTATGTGAATAATACTTTAATTGCTAAGATGAAGCTGTGAATGGAAGTCCCATCTTTCCAGTGCAGCTGACTTGCTTTTTAGAAAGCAGAATATCTTGTGAAATGTTATTAGCAATGTATCCTCAGTGGGTTATACAATATAAAATACAACAAATATGTTCATTGTTCCTGAAAATGTGTTTGTTACCAGAAAATGACTATGTCACAAGATGGGTTGCCAACTGGCTCACTAACAGAACCCACACTGTGAAAGTAGCCGACTCCAAATCCGACTTCAGACCAGTGACAAGTAGAGTACCACAAGGTTCAGTCCTGGGTCCTCTCCTGTTTGGTATCTACTTTTCTGAAATAACACAGAAGGTCTTTGGCTAACAAAGTTCACAGATGACTAGAGCCATAATCAAAACTCCTAACAATGTGGACATCCTACAAAAAGGTCTCACTGAGACAGATGCCTGGTATCAAAGCCATTGCCTCAAGCTCAATGCCAAAAAGTGCATTGTCATCCCCTTTTCGTAAAAACTCTGTACCCATGAACTAGGCATTCTACTTAACACCAAAAGTGTGATAAGAGACCTTGGGACACAGGTGGACAGTAGTCTCTCCTTTGATAATCACATCACCACAGTAGTCAGGAAATCCTTCTAAGTGGCACACCTCATCACAAAAGGTTTCTCATCCAGGAAAAAAGAGGTCATTGTTCCCTGCTACTCATCACTCATTAGACCCATTATAGAGTACAATGCCCCTTTTGGTATGTACCTCACAAGACATCTACAACAACTGTAAAGGCTGCAGAAATACCTCACAAAGAGGATTACCATCCACAAACAGATGCCCTAAGCAGACCATCTCAAAAAACTCCAGCTTTACTCCATCACATATCACCTACTCAGAGGCGATCTCTGCCTAACATACAAAGCTATGTTAAACCCAGAGCTGTTGGACATGCTCCACTTAAAGAAATCCCAATCTCTCTGAGATACATGATCTAGGGACCTACACCTTGTCACCACAATAAACAGAACATGCTGGAGGGATAGATTCCTTTCCCAGAGACTTCCCATACTCTGGAACAAACTACCTATCTATATCAAACAAAGCTCCTCATTAGCACTCTTCAAGAAAAATCTTGATGCTTGGATGGGAAATAGGAAATTCACCCCCGGGGATCATCTCTGTGGCTCTGCTCGACAGGGGCACAGGAAAATAATTTTCTTGGGTGGCAAAAGCCAGGGTACATTCTTGGCTAGGCTTATATAGGCCCTAGGTTCAATAGCCTAGTACCTACCTATGAACCTATTTACTTGAGCTTCACTTTCATAATCAAACCACACTAACTATGGATATATCCTGTAATGTCAATGCCCTTTATCTGCTTTAATTCAACAAACCATTTACATTTTGACCTATTTAGGTTCATAGGTTCATAGGTGTGCACTAGGCTGATGGATCTGGGGCCTTTACAAGCCTAGCCATAGGATTACCTCAGCATCATGCCACCCGACCTTAGTTCCCAGTGCATCTGTTGAGTAGAGCCACTAGGGTAAATTTTCTATTTCCCATCCACTCATCAAGATTTCTCTTGAAGAGGGTTAGCAAGGTTCATAGGTTCATAGGTTGGTACTAGGCTATCAGCCCTATGGCCTATACAAACCTAGCCATAACAATTCCCTGGCTATTTCTTCCCACACTATTTACTTCCCTGGACCCCTGTCTAGCAGGGTGACTGAATTGATCCCTGAGGTGAATTTCCTTTCTCCCATCCAATCATCAAGGTTCCTTATGAAGAGGGCCAAAGAGGCACTCTGCTTGACATGTATGGGCAATCTATTCCAGAGTCTGGGAAGTCTCTGGGTCAGGAACCTATCCCTCCAGCATGTTTTGTTTATTGTGATGACAAGGTGCTCTGCTGACAAGTATGGGAAGTCTATTCCATAGCATGGGCAGTCTCTGGGTTATGAACCTGTCCCTCCAGTAATTTCTGTTGATTGTGGTAATGAGGTTGAGGTCTCTGGAGTGTGTGGTGTGGAGGGATTGGGATTTCTTTAGGTGTAGCATTTCTAACAGAGCTGGGTCAGACATGGCTCTGTAGACATGGCTTTTTAACCTTGATTATGCTTCATTTAACCCTTTTTTTTAATTTAGTCACAGTTTATCTCATTCATACTATGTATTTTTGTCACAATAACTGAATTATCTGCATTTGAAAGGTACACAGGTATCATTATGTATTTTCCATTTCTCATCCTGCTTCTCTCATTTCACCATTTATAAGTTTATATTATTGCATTCATTACAAGCACAAAAGGCACACCCGTGTCACACCTTTTCAATCTTTATTTTCTTTTCTAACTAACCATTTACCATACCTTTAACCTAAAAAATCTGATAACACTTTTTTAATACTTTCATTATTTTTTCAACCCCATAATCACCTAAAATATCCCACATTGCCTCATGACTTACTGAAGCAAATGCTTTTGCTATATCACATATAACCAACCTTACATCTTTATTCACCTTTAAAATAATATCCATTATTTATTTTATTATTACTAACATTTCCTTTATTTGCCTTCTGTTTGCTCCCTGCACCCTTTCACCTATCATATCTTCATAAACAGTCCCCATTCCTTTTTGCATTATTTTCATAAATAGTTAATGATCACTTTTCCCAAGTCTTATTGTCCTCCAGTTCTTAATATTTGTTGTATTATTTCTTCCACATAAATGTAATCACCTCTGCACATATTTTTTTTCATCTTCTATCCATTGTCTAACCATTCATTCACTGTTTATACAAATATTTCCTTTTCCCTTACACATATTTTTCTTTTTCTTGTGTAATACAGATTTTATATAGGAAACATAACACGTGTCATTTTCCTTCGTGTACCATTCCACAACCATTAACCCCCACATAATTTCTTATCCTGGTCACATTTAGTCCTAAAATACCTAAATTATCACTTTCCCTTTTTGCACCTGTTTTTCTCATGTTCTTATTTTGCTCTTTCTCTTCCTCACTCTCCCTCCAATAGATTTAATTTCTACCTGCTGTTGCTCTCCTGTTTCCGAGTCACCATCCTTCTCTTTTTCACTTACCACCCCATCATACTTATTTTCTGTTTGTATCTTAATTTCCTCTACAGGTATTTCTTCCTCTTGCTGTTTTTGTTTACCTTCAGTCATATTTCTATCACTTTCTTTCTCACTTACATCAGCCACTTCACTTTCTTGATATTGTTTTCTACATATTGCCTCCCCTATTTCTTTTTCATGTACCTTTTCTTTTTCCCTTTACTTGATATTCAAACTGAAAATTGCCCAACTCGTTATGTTTCCTACAAAAAGGTTTATAGTTTCCAGCAGTATTGCCTTGCTCCCCATATTGCCCCATCTTCTTTTTGTACATTGCTGAACAAAATGTTTTTCATCACCACAATAGAAGCAGGCCTTTATTTGGTCTCAGTACCTAACAGCTGCCCTTTTCCATTAAATATTATATTGTTTGAAATATACCGTATTGTTCCATCATGCATATTCACTGTAACTCACACTTCCCACCCCCTGAACATACATTTTTGTTATCATACATTTTCTTTATGTCATGCACTTTATCATATTTTGCAAGAAAAAGAGCTTTAAGTTCAAATGTCTCCATTTCTGAGGTTCTGAACTGCACAGGCAGTTTTATTTTTAACTGCAAACCAAAGTTGTGAAAAATAAAGTCGTACAGATGTAATGTGTCATTTCTTTTCTCCCATTTCGCCTGTAAACATTTCTATCCATGAAAACGTTTCAGAAGTTACTTCACATAAGTTTTTGACCCCAAATGTACAAAAGCTCTTATATCTCTTAAAGTAAAAGTTAATTGCAAGAAAATATTGTCCATAATGTCACACCTTTCAATAGTAGCACTGTTTTTTAGTTCTTATTCTTACCACTGTTACTTATTTCTGAAGCTGCTGGCCTACTGCTCCTGTCAAACATTTCTCTTTACTTTGTACATTGCTTCTTTTTCCTAAATTTACAAGTATATATGTTTTTTCTTTGCTTCATTTCTGTCATCCACAGTACCATTTGCAGAGACATATTCGTAGAACTGATAACTCTTGTCAGCCAAACATGCCTCTATGTTTTTAGCATCAGGAATCTGCTTCTTCGCAACCTTATCAACTTCATGACATTGACTCCTCCTGATCCATCAAAACACTCCTTGTTTCCTCTCCTTCATCTAGTTCTTATTTCTTCATTAAATTCTCCATCACCTCTGCATCCAGACCTCCACCCTCCAACTCATTAACCAATATTTAACTCTATCTGATTCTCTCTCCAAATTTGTCTGGCAACAATGTTTACTCCTTTTTTCATCTTGTAATTGTCCAAGCAGTCGTGACAACCCTCTGGTATCAAATTGTGCTCAAAAAGAGTAGGGATGCTTCAATAGGATTTACATTCATTATTGTACAATAAAAAATAAATCAGTTATTTACACTCTCATTTTTTACATTCAGACAACATTATTTACATGCTATTGACATGAAAGAAATTAACTAAACAATTCTATTTCTTTCATTTTTTTCTTTTATGTTTATCTTCTGTCCCCTCAGCCTTTCTTTTGCAACCATCTTCTTATTTCAGTTAATACATCATTTTCTTACATTTTCCTGCTATATAACAGATTTGCACATATTTTCCCACTGCATCCATATTGGCATAAACATCCCTTTACCCCATTTATCAAAATCACTAAAATGACAATAAATAAACTAATAAATAAAAAAAGCCGTACGTGTACTCCTCTGAACACAATTAAAAATATTTAATAACACAAACCACAATGTACCTTCTGTGGAAGGTTGGGCGCCAAGCTGGCAACTTGACACCATAAAACTCCACTGCCAATCATGAGCAGACAGATGATCCGCTGTGGCAACCCCTAACAGGGAAAAGCCGAAAGAAAAAGAAGAATAACACAAACCACAATACAGATGAAGGGCTTTTCGTTTAGCTGCTAGCTAAACTTCATCAGATACAATTGCATTGTACTCCCTCCATTTATATTAGTAAGAAGTCATGTGTACATTCTTAATCAGTCCTTATTATTCAATTATTTCTTAAAGCAAACATTCCCTTGTACTACACGTTGATGTCCCTTCTATCAAGTAATACAAGAAGTTACAAATTCTTAACATTAACTTCCAGTTCTTCACATAGAAAATTCCTATACATAGTCATGTCATCTCAACAAACTTTTCAATTTTAAAATACAAGAGATAGAACATATTTCATTAAGGTCAGGGTATTGGCAGGCATCTAATCTTAGCTGCCACAATAATTCTGATTTTTCTAATAATAATGAAGTAGGACCCCCTTTAAAATCTTCTAACACTTGATCTATAATTTTAAATTTAAATTTGTGGTCCGGCATCTCATGGCAGTGCTTTGCTAATGCATTGTCCAATTTGTTCTTGTTTATGTTGTAAATATGTTCATATATTCTTTCCTTAAATTTACGGTTGGTTTTACCAATGTAAAACGCTGGACATTGCTGGCACATGGCTATATATACTATTGATTTTGAGTTGCAATTAACTCTACTTTTTAGCCAATACACTCTGTCCCTAATTTTAAACTTAGATCCTGTATCTATATATTTACATTGGTTACATGCCTTGCATTTATACATGCCTGGATGTCTACTTTATTGTTATTTGAAAAATTATGTGAACTGGACTTCAGGGCTAAGTTTAATTTGTGAAATGCAGGAGTGGGTAACCATAACTTGTCCAGAGAAAAGAGAGGTTTTAAATAACTTTAGAACTTGACCTGTTTGAATGATGAAACCTGATAAAGGTGGAGAGCTAGTGTTAATGAATGTAACTGACTATACAAGAAGAATGCAGAAGGTATTGGACAACGATGTTTATTTGAAAGTTAGCTTAAGTGAAGTTAACAAAGCACATAAACGTATTAAGTGCTATTTGAATCATTGATTCATCAGAGGTGTCATAGACATCAACACATACAATTATATGTCAATGCCTTCCCCAAAATTGCCCTTACTTTTTGGCACCCCAAAGATACACAAGAGCTTAATAGACCCACCAGTGACAGCACTGGTGGATGCTAGACAATCATTAACTTACCCTTGTGCAAAGGTAATAGACTCTACTTTAAAGAAATATGTAGAGTTGGAACCACAGATTTGTAAAGACTCGTGAGCTTTTCTCACTGAAATCAATAAGTTAACATATAGAGAGGATTATGATTTCTTGACTATAGATGTTTGTGATTTGTATACCTGTATTCCCCACGGCTTAGGCAATGAATGGGTAACTGAAATTATGAAATTGAGGAAAGAGTCTGAGACAGAAATCTGTCTGATTGATGAACTATTAAGCATAGTGTTAACTAATAACTTTATTACATTCAATAAAGAATATTATTTACAAAGATCAGGATTGGTGATGGGGTCACCGATTGGGGCGAGTTTCGCCAACTTAGTAATGGCTCATTGGGAGCATGAATTTGTATTAGATAATGAGGAAATTACATCACAGCTGTATTTCTATATGTGCTTCCTTGACGATATATTTATGATAATAAAGGGAGATGCACAAACAGCAACTAATTTAGTTAGGTACTTGAATAATACTTTTTTTTTTCTAAAATTCACTAGTTTTCACCAAGAGGAGAAAATAAGTATTTGGACATTGAACTTCCCAAAAATATGCAGGATTTAAACTATAGAGCTTGTATTTATAGGAAGAGTACTTATTTGAATTCATTTTTGCACTATACCAGCTCCCACCCCCACCACCAGAAGAGGTCAGTGTTGAAGGGACAGCTGGTACAGGCTGCAAGAATGGTGACAGAGTATACTTATTTCCAAGATGAATGTGAACCCCTTAGGAGAATGTTTCTGCATAGAGGGTATCCTAATAGCCTTCTGTCCCAGTTAATAGATGAAGTACAAACTAAAAGGGAACAAGGAGAATATCGACCCTTGTGTCTTTCTTTTCCCTTTACCTTTGCCTTTCTCATTACCCAGAATAAATACATTGATGCTAAATGTACTACTGAAGTTTCTAAATTCCAATCACCTGCTCTTTATCATAAATTACTCCTTTTCTCATTGTAATCTGCCTTGAGTCCTAAATAAAGCTAAAAGTATTTCTAATTACTTTTTTCCATTTGAATGGGGAATACATACATATATATATATATCTATAATATATATATATATATATATATATATATATATACACACACACACACACACACACACATATATATATATATATATATATATATATATATATATATATATATATATATATATATATATATATATATATATATCCATGTATGGGTCTACTTCATAACATTGAAATTTCATAATGTTGAATTTCATAACATTGAAACCAGAACATCAAAAATTCAAAACACTGAAAACCCAAAACATTGAAAACTCAGAACATTGACAGTGTGCTTCATAACATTGAAAACTACATTGCACACGTAAATAAGATCCCCTCCACCTACAGCAACACCTAACTAACAAATACACTTTGTACTTTGTTTCTGCAGGGGAGCAAGCCCCTTTGCACTCCCATGTGGGGGGGGGTCTGCCCCACCCCGCCGTAAATTAAATATACCAACTCCAAGATTGCACTACAGTGGAAAAAAGTTAATTTCCTAACCTGAGTGTAGTGAGGTTAGGAAATTAACTTTTTTTCACTGCAGGGGGTACTGGAGGGGCTTACAGAAATGTCCCATCTTGCCATCTCCCATCTTGCCTCCCTCATATCATACATGTCTCTACTACTGCATTCATCACTATGACAAATAAATACATTGTTATAAGACATCCCTGTTTAATCCTCTTATATTTATTTTTCCCATCTATCCATTAATCCACCCATCTTCCATGTCATAAATTGTACCTATACATTTTTATGACATTTTTTGTTACAGTCACATACTTTCTACTATACCATGTGCCTCTAAAATCTGCCACATTGCTTAACGACTCACTTTATAAAAGGTTTTAGCTGTGTCACATGTTGTCAGTCTTACTTGTTTATCTTCTCACAGTTATCATCTGCACTAATTCATTCACTATAATTATCATTTCTTTCAACTCACTTCCTTTTATGTCATAAATCCCTTCTACTACCTCATCTAATGCTTTCTCAATCCTTTTTTGTAGTATCTTTATAAATATGTTATAGTCAGTATTTCCTAATGTTATAGGTGTACAATTTTATTTATGTTTTTATTTTATTTAACATTTGTTTACTGGGAAAGTCTGATTTGGAATGAAGCCAATTTTCAGCAGATGCCTGGGCAGAAATGCTCCAGACGCATGTCTTTGTAATGTGGGAGGAAACTGAAGTACCTGGAGAAAACCCACACGAATGCATGGAGGACATGCAGACTCCACATAGAAGGCACTCCCGCCGAGAATCGAACTGGAGAACCTCTTGCTGTTTTGTATCTTTTTTTTCATCCCTTTTCCATATAAATTTTGACTCCACCACATGTCTTCTTCCATTATACTTCCCTTCATCCATTTAGTTAATATTTAAAAAAAACATATCTTTCATCTTTATTCATTTCCTTATCCTACTCATAGCTTATACCATCCAATCCTGGCTCTGATTCATTCTTACCTTCTTTTATCACTTATTTTTCTTGTACTGTTATATCATTTTCTAAAAAAATCTACTTTTCAGACGTTTCTTTACTTTCCATTCTTCTTGCCTATTGATTTCTTCTTTTTCATCCATTTCTCTACAGAATTTTCTACCACCTCCAGAATATTGTTTTGTTTGTATTTTATGTCTCATTTGCCATTTCCTTTATTTTGTCACTTCCTTGTATATCTCCTTTTCATGATTCTGTAAAATGTCTTCATATTCCATCTTATTTCTCATTTCTTATTATTTCCATCTCTCTCTCTCTCTCTCTCTATATATATATATATATATATATATATATATATATACTTATACTTTTGTTTATACAGTACCCATCACTGTGTCCAATTTGTATAAAATGGTCTCATTGTCATATGATCTTCCCATAATATATTTTCCTTGCTTAGCATTTCTTCCTCCTTTTTAAAACTATGTAGTTAATCTCTTTATCCCTTTTCCTTTTTTATAGTTTTGCTGTTCTACTGTATTCTAGCTTATACTGCTCTATGATCTGAAACCTCTGCCATTTGTACTCCCCCTGCTATTTCTTTCATTTCTTTAGAGTAAACTACATAATCAGTTTCAGTTTTTAAAATTTCCCTTTTGTATGTCCATTCTGTATTCCTTCCTACTTTTAAGTCTCCACATTTTATTGGCTCACTTAACATTTTAATATGTTATTTTTCCCTTTTCTTTCCTCAAATTCCAATTAAAATCTCCTACCATCACTACTGACATATTTACTAACACGAATGTTTAAATTTCTTCAAACAAAAGTTTTGTTGCTATCATATTAGTATGTGCAGATTACATATAAAAACCCTTTCTTGTACTGCTATTGTTACTTCTAGAATTCCTATGTCTACATTCTTATAGGAATTCCTATTCCAAAACATTTCATTTCCTGCCAACTAAACAACTTGCCCCCCCCCCCATACACACACACTCTGCCTGTGTTTTTTTTTCTTTTTCTTCTTTGTTACATCTGGTATCTAGACCCCAAAATACATCCATTTTTATTGTTTACACCATTCCACCACCACCAGACCTCTTATATCATTTATAATACTATTCCCATTTAATGTTAAAATTCCTATATCATCATTTTTCTTTTATTTTTTGTAAGTATTTCACTTCCAGATCTTATAGTTCTTTTCCTTCTCCTAAGTCTTCCACCCACTGATTTTTCACTGTCTTGCTCTTTTTCTTTTCCTCTCTTCATTTCTCCCTCTTCTTCCTCTTTCCTTTCTAAAATTGCAAATCTGTATATTAGTAACCTTGCTTTGATGTGGTATTTATTCTCTAACTACTTCTTCATTGTTTACTCTTCCTTCAGTATTCCCTTCCTTCATACCACCTTTTCTTTTAACATCTTCTATAGTAAAATGTTCTACTATTTTTATTTCTTTTGAAATTTCCTTTTCATTTTCTCTTTCCTATTTTAATATGGGAAAGACAAACCTGAAGTTCCCAAATTCTTTACATTTTTTACAGTCGGGATTACAGTTTTTTGTTGTATGCCCTTCTCCCCATATTGGTCACACATTCATTTGTTATAGTCTTGTACTAAATGATTTTCATCACCAAAGAAATAATATGCTTTAGGTTGGCCCCAGCACCTAACCAGTCTTCTCTTACCATTGACACTTATTCTATTTGAAATATATTGAATTTTCCCATACATAACACCCATTGTTACCCACACTTCCCAAGACCCAATCCATGCATGTACTTCATCACATATTTTTATACGTCACGTACTTTACTACATAGTGAAAGAAAAATCAGATTTAATTCATGCTCATTCATATCTGAAGTCCTAAATTACAAATTTATTTTCTTTTTTTTTTAGTTTTAGTCCAAATTTCAGCAAATAAATAGTCTTTCCATCATGCAACTGCATTTCTTTTTTCAATCTTAGTCATACATTTTCCACCAAGTTAAAACTTTCAAATGTTTCTTCACAAAAATGTTCAGCTCCCAAATAAACTAATGCTCTTCTGCTTTAATGTCAAACTCTTTCAGAAAAATAATACTATCCATAATGTCATATCTGTTCACACTGCCATCATTTTTATTTTTTTATTCTTGCCACTTGTCACCTTCTCTGTGGCTGTTGAGAAACTGTAAATCATTATCCCCTTTCAGTTCCTTCTTCCATTTTCAATCCCTTGTTGCATCTGCATAACTTTTTCTTTCTAGTAACAAAAAAGAAAAAAAACTTGGAGAGGTAAACCTTTAAATCAGATTACTCCTCCAGCTGAAAATACCACCACCATTTTGTTTTCACCAGCTGTTGCTTCTGTTTCCAATCTTTCTACTTCTTCCTTTTGTAATACTCTCATCACCATGTTACTCTGTCACTCTTTCTCTCCTTCCTTTGGCTTTGCCTGATTTATCAAATCTGTCAACACCTATGTTTGCAATCTTCCCATTTCCAACTCTGTCGCCATTATTTTTTCCTCTTTATTCTTTATTCAGTTTTCTCCTGCTCCTCTTGCCATCTCTGTTGCACTCTCCTCCATCTTGTAATTCCTGGAACACCAGTAGCAGCCTTCTGATGCCACGTAGCAGCTCCAAAGCGTACTCTACTTCCTATCCTCCAAAGAGTAGGGGAGGTTCATTCAAGTCCTAGACAAATTTCTACTAGTCATAAATACTATCTGAAAAGTGGCTATTCATCTAGTGGGACTAACCAATGTGTAAATAAACAAATGAATAAATAATTCAAAATAGGATGCCAGCCTATCATAAGACACACAAACAACAATCATTCACAAACTATGTCTACAACTATGAGCAGTTTGGAGGATCACCATTTCACCTATTGCATCTCCTTGGAATGTAACCAGAAACTGCATTACCCAGGATTACCCCACAATATACATAACTTTAACTTAACTGCAGTATTAAATCTATCCTTAAGAATGTGAAGCTGTTCTGGAGTTATACTGAGGCAGCTTAATAAGAAACTTAGTGGTTTGCTGCATTAAAAAAAAACAACTTATCAAAACTGTCACCACATAAATGATATATCTTCCCTTCTTCTCTACACACTATAAATTATAATGTAATTTCAGTAGCACCTATAACATTATCCATAGAATATTGAAGCTGTTAATGTTGTCAGTCATGCCATCTTGGTCAGCAAGTAATATCAAGCTTTGAAAAGCTGTGAACATAGAGATTTCAAACTTATTTATGTGACTGGAGACAAATCATCAATTGAATTTACTCATTATTATCACTATTTGTACTGAAAACTGAAATATCACAGGGGTCAGTGCTGGTCCTCTACCTTTTCTTTACATTTATGAATGAAATATTGACTACATTTGGGAGATGTGAACTTTAAGTGGTTTGAAGAAAGTCTATAAATGCTATATATTTCAGATTCCTTAGTGAGCACTGTGAAAAAAAGTAGACACTATCTGTGCTGGCATGTCTGGCTGGGTTTTTGTACATAATTTCAGATTATCCTGTGTATTATATGCCAGCATGACTAGCTATGATATTGTAAATAACTTCTTACATGCTGATTTATAATCTGTTTGTACAGAATTTTTTAAAGACTTGAACAGTGTCCTTTCACATTTCCAAATTTGCATGTTTGTGAACAAAGATTCTAAAGGAAAACTGTCTCAGATTCAGCTGATTTTCAGATTATATCATCGGAATGTTTACAGTCACTATGTATTACTGTCATAAGCTGAAAGACAGGAAGGAACTTTTAGAAAACAGTTATTGGTTGATTTTCAAAATATGAAATGAAAATTAGAACCAGAATAATTTTGATAGTTAGGCTAGTCTAGTAAAGAGCCTGCTGGAGACAGTTAACAGTCAGTAGTCAGTTACAGTTGTCAGTTGAACTGCGCAGTGGATACCCAAAAGGACCCAACAAGAACTGTAAGCCTGCCTTTGTTCTGTTGCAATTTTGATTAGATCAGTGACAGTGTTCTTTAGTTAGATAGGAAACATAACTAATCAGTTAGATCAGTTAGAGTTTTTCTAAATGCTGGATTTCTATCTTTCAATATTAATTTCATTTTCTTGGTGATTACGTTCTGTTTGTTTATTAGAATTTACTGTTTTGTATTTTTAATCATTTTGCTTAATATTAAATAGTTTTATTAACTTACATTGTAGCTGGCCAATCAGCATAGTTATTTGAGAGTGCTTATATTTGCTTTGATAATTCCCAGGGCCACTCCAAAAGACTGGCTGCTTAGTCATTTGCTACTATTTGTTTTAATATCTAATTTTCATAACTGGACACCCCTTTAAAGGGTATGAAGACACTCTGATTGGTGCCAGCATTACCATATTATTTTGGGGAAGGGACACAGCTGGAAATCTGTATCAGGCTTTCCCAGAAGTGTTTGGATTTGTGAGATTTAATTTATTTAACTGTGAGTGTATCAGAGGTCTTAAACTGAGACACAGTGCTCTGAAGTGTGCAATAAGGAGTTACATTAGGGGTAGACAAAAGTATATGGTCCATTTCTAGGCTATACAGCATGTTCCTGTTGTGCTCTTAGTTAAAATTGTGAAATATTACTCCTGTTTAAGTAAAGAGTCAGTAGTGAGGATTGAAGCTCTTTAGTTACTGACCCAGGATAGCAAAGGATGTCACATTATTTTGGTGGCAGTTCAATGGGATATCATCTGGATGTCACAAGCACAAAGTATTACAAAAGGATTACATGAAGCTGAACGCCTCTCTTACCCTGCCTAATGTATTGTTTAATAATCCAGTGTAGAAAATATCAGATTATGCGGTTATTATATTAATTTTAATGAGACATGGATGCAGAAGAAGAAGATATTTGGCAATCTGTCAGCCTTCTTTTATGGGATTACATTTCTGTCTTGGCAATCTCATGAATCTGCTACTGACACTACTGAAAGAGATAAAAACTTTGTTTTTTATATAGCAGCCAAGTGAAGTTTAAGGACAAGTATATTATGTAATTAAAGTCTAATCATGATCTTGTTAGAGTTTGCAAATTAATTAATTCTCAATGTCAGGTCCAGGCTGAAGATCTACATTGCTCTACAACTGCAGTCCAACTATGCATCTATGCTCTACATAAACATCATACCTACTTTTATTACAGGGCATTAAAATCTGGCACCAGCAACAGATGTGCCTCATTTAACAACTTGGTTTTATTAACTTTGTAGGTATATAAAACAGTCATATTCCTGCTCAGGTCACCAAGCATACCTCTCAACTGTCCAGATTTTTGCAGAATGTCCAGATTTTTGCCTTGGGTTTTTGGTCTGTTCCTCATAAAATTTGTGGTTTTTCTGGCAAATAAATAGGGTGATTTGTATATTGAAGCCATGAGATAATGACATACATTTGAGTTTCAGACTTCAAATCCCTCAGAAAATGTATGTTAACACAAACCCTGTTATTTTAGTGGCTTTCTAAGTTTATAGGAGCAATATTTATAATCTCTCCCTATTTTTGGGCCTTTGTCCCCCGATTTTGTTAAGTTTTGTCCAGATTTCATGCACTAAGATGTTGAAAGGTATGTCACTAAGTCACGTAAATTAAGGCCTGCCCATCCATCTCTACTTCTCTCACTTGGTTTTGACAGCTTTCTGGATTACTGACCCTCTGTCACTTAATATAAGATGATCCTTGGATGCAAAAAATAATTTACAGTTTGAACCCTTTGACTCTTTACCTCTCAGTAGTTGTAGAGTCACTTTTACCTCTTTTATTTTATTTACCTCCCAGACTGCATGAAGTCATTGTTATCAGTCTGCTAATAAAGCGATATATATTTTTTTCTGTTTTGCTTTCTTCTCTACCCTTCTCCCTACTTCCATTTCTGGATATAACTGTACAATCTTGCTCTTCTCTATATGCCAAACTCTTTCACTCATACTGGCTCCTGCTGTTAGATATAATAGTTCTGCATCATTAAACTATGTGCCTGTATAAGCTACACAATGTTTTGCTGTAAATATGCTATCTTTTATAACTTAACATGGACTACTAGTCTGCCTAACTCTTATTTTGAAACCATTATCATTAAACTTTATGTGGTACCCCAACTGGCGTATTTTAAATATAACTCTTATATGCATACCTTATTTCATCTCATAACTGTGCCATATGTGTGCCTTTCAATTTCATGTGGTACTCAGGGCTATGTTTAGCCATCAAATGAAAGTTTCATCAAATGGCTAATCATCAGACCCTATTCATCGAATGCTCATTTCAGCGCACGTGTAAGATGGGGAAAAGTAACTAGTTGGCCAACACTTTCCCTTGTCACACACAGCAGTATTTCAAACCCACCCACATCCTCCAACATAAGGGACTTTGCCCCCACACCCCCCTAACTATATATACCAACAATCTGAGATTGCACTGCAGTGAGGAAAAGGGCAAACTTCCTGATGTTAGCCAACTACTTCCATGCCCTTTTTCCCACTGTAGTGCGGTCTCGGAGTTGTTATATATAGTTAGGGGAGTTGGGGGGTAAGGATCACCCATATTGTGGAATGTGTGGGGTGAAGCCCTCCACCTGGGTGGGTTTAAAATACTTCAGTGTGTGAGACTGGAAAGTGTTGCCTAACTAGTTACTTTCTCTGTTTCACATGTTCACTAAAATGAACTTTCAATGAATAGGGTTCGATGATTAGCCATTCAATAAAACTTTCACTCAATGGCTAAACATAGACCCATGAAACTCTATACTTGCAGTTGTTTGACCTTCTTATTTTGTACCATTTCCAGCTTATTGTGCTATAAATTAATTCTGCTAAAAAATGACTCTCAATGCAAAATCCTAAGGGATATGCAAAGAGACATATTAGAACTCTCCATTCATGTCACCAGTGCAGGCAAGACTCTGGTCCTGAGGGAATTGCTCCTTTTCTAATCACGATGATCATCATCAACCCACTTTTTCACATTTTTTTCCTACATGGGGTCAATGGTGTAAAATATGACTCTAGTTCAGTGATGAGAACCTATAACACGTGTGATTTGTGTCAGCTGTCACCATCTCTGTCTCAATTCAATGCCATTCTCCTGCCTTCTTCTACACTCATGTCTATTTCAGATCTTCTCTCACACAATCCATCCACCTCTTTGCTGTACACTCTCATTTCCTCTTGCCTTATTCCTGTCTGTTCCAAATCTTCTTCAATAGATTGCCTTCTGCTTTTCTGCACATAAGCCAAACCACCGTATTCTGTTCTCTTTGATCTTTTCTGCAATTGCAGCTACTTTAGCTTCTGCTCTTATATCCTCATTTCTTTGTCTGTCCCACACTGTGTATCCTACCACCCTTCCTAGGCATTTTGTTTCCAACACCTCCAGCTTTCTCATCTGCTCTACCTTTACTGCCCAGGTTTCTGAACCATACAGTAGTACTGGTTCCACCACTGTCTTACTTTTCAGCTTCTTTGGAATTCTTCTGTCATAGACTACACCTCAGACTCTTATGTAATTTGGTTGTAGCCCCTCTGATTCTAGCTCTGAGCTCTTCATTCACACTTCCCTTCTCCTCAGTCATCCCTCTGAGATACTTGGAGCTATTAACCTGTTCCACTATGTTCCCTACAATCTCAGTTCTCAGCGTCTTCTGATTTCCCTCATTTGCTGTCATTATCACTGTGTTATCTGTACTCAGTTTCATCCCACATGCCTTCAGTTTTGCATTCCGTTCACCTATCCTTTGCTGAGATTCTTGCTCAGAGTCTGCCTGCAATGCCACATCTTCGGCATACAGCAGCTTTGTCAATATGTTTATTCTGACCTGTTTGCTAATGTAGTCCATCATCAGAATGAACAGCAGTGGGCTCACAGTGGATCCCTGATGCACACCCACTGCTACTGGGAGCCCCTCTGTGAGACTCAACACTGTTCATCCTTGAGTCATTGGGTCCTTATACATAGCTTGCACTAATTCTGCCAATGTTTCTGGGACTTTAAACCACCACAGGACTGCCCAAATCAGCTTTCTTGGGATCTTCTAATATGCTTTCTCCAAGTAAAGGAATGCACAGTTGGACTCTTTCTTCATCTCTAACTTCTTCTCAACTGTCTGTCTCATTGCAAACATTGGGTCAGTTGTGCTACATCCTGATATGAATCCAAACTGTCATCTCTCGTCTTACTTTCTACTATTTTGCATATTCGTTTATCAATCACTGTCTCCAGAACTTTAATGCAATGTGACAGGGGTTTGATACCTCTATACTGCCCACAGTTATGAATGCCCCCTTTCTTCTTGAACACTGGCATGAGTATGCTTATTTTCCAGTCATCTGGGGTACACTTTTCTCTCCACACTGCTACGAGTACCCTAAGGAGCCATTTCTTCCCTGTCTCACCCAACCTTTTTATCATATCTGCTGTGAACTCATCTGAGCTTGATGCTTTCCCTGACTTCATTTTCCTTAGTGCTGTTCTTACTTCTTCTGTTGTGGGCTCTTCCTCTTCTCTCATCGTAACCTGCATCAGTGGGGTTTTCTTCATTCAGAAGCTGTTGGAAGTACTCCATCTATTCGCCTTTGATGTCCTGTGGACTGGTGAGCAGGTTGCTGTTGGTATCCCTTATGAAAGGTGTTTGGCTATCTTCTTTATCTTTCTGTCTTTGCCTTGCAATACGATATAGTTTCTTTGTCTAATCTACTGACTCACGTTCCAGAAACTGTTAAGAGTGCCTCTGATGCCTTCTTCTTTGCTATTGCAATTCCTTTCTTAGCCTCTTTGTTAGCCATCCAGTATTCCTTCCTAGCTTGGTTTGTCTTTTCTATCTCCCACTTTTTCCTGCACTCCTTCTTTCTTTTGATGACTTTATGGACTTCTGCATTCCACCACCAGCTTTCTTTGTGTACCTCATTGTTACACCTGGCTCAGTCATATATTTGTTCTGTAGTCCTCAAAGAGGCTGTTTTGAGGCACTGCCATTCTTCGTCAGCTCCACCTATTTTCTCTTCTTCTTTATGTGCTAGTACCCTAAGTAATTCCTTGAACTGCTGTCATTTTTCTTCAGTCAATTTCAGGTCTTAAGTCTGGTCTCTGTAGACCTTAGACCCTTCCCTGACAAACTGCTTGCAGATGATTGTTGCAACCAGTAGTTTATGTTGTGGGCCAGCTGTTTTAATGGGATGACTTTGCAATTGCTGATTCTACCCCACTGTTTTTTCCTTACTAGGAGGAAGTTTACCTGAGTTGCATGTTGGCTACTGTTCTATGTGATCTTGTGACTGTCTCTCATTTTAAACCATGTGCTGGCTACTATCAAGCCATTTGCCAGACAGAAGTCTAGAATGCCCTCTCATTCTTTATTTCTGTTGCCCCACCCTTGTAGACTCAAGCAGTCCTCATGTAAGATTCTTACTCTATCTGTCCTGATATGTGCATTCAAGTCACCCATTATCAACACCAATTCATGTTGTCCTGCTTTTTCTAGTAAGTTTTGCAACTGTTGTCTGAATGCACTCTTTTTTTCACTATCACAACTATGCTGAGGGGGATAGGCTGAGATTATGAATATTGCCCAATCATTAGGCTGGAGTCTGATTAGCATAATTCTGTCACTAATTCTTATAACATCCTTTACTGTCTTCTGTAGCCTCTCCCTCACCACAATTTCCATACAATTTGTAGTCTGTCCTCCTCCTGAGTAGAAGAGTCTGGATCCCAAGATAAGTGGCTTTACTGCACTGGCCTTCCATCTTGGTACTTGTATATATATAGGATGGCTAGCCTCCTCCTTACCATCATGACATCTCTTCCAAACTTCATTCTGTCAATGAACCTTCATTAAGTGTAGCAATTCTTAGCTCATGTTTGGCAGGTTGATTGGTTTTATGTCCAGCTTTTGCTCAACTGAGCTATCCCAGGTAACCCAAGGTGGGCAACTGGACACTGGCTGGCCAGTAACTTATTGACCCACAGCTGCTGGGCTTTAAAGTAGGTACACACTGGCCAACTGGGGCACAAACTTCCCTCCCACCATTAGCATGAATCCCTGGCATAGTTTGGAGTAGGCCACGTCCTCACTCATCTTATCACCAGGAAATACCCATTCCCATTTGGTGACATTAGCCAAAATGACCATATCACCTAAAGCAGTGATGGTGAACCTTTTGGGCTCGGTGTGCCAAAAATGTTGTTAAATGCCTAACTTGACTGTGCTGGTGTGATACCCCCCCCCAAACAAATATAACAAAAATAAAATAAAATAAAAAAAGAAAAAATAAATAAAACAACACATCTCTCAATACATCAGGGATAAATCACAACAGAATCGGGCACAAATCTAGAAATAAGTGACATGGACAGTTTTAAACTACTAGTATTATTAATCTGAGACACTGACAGAAAAAAAATATACCTGAATTAATATACATTTTCTGAAGTAAAATAAGTCTGTAAATCTAATTATTGCCTTTATTAAGTGTTAAAAGTCATCAGTTTTAGGAGGGATTAAGAGGGACAGTTGAGAGGAATGTAAAACAGCATATGTTTAAAAATTCAGACTGCCAAAAAACAATGTTAGCATTGGCCTTTGCAAACTCTAGCGAGACCGCATACCAAAATAGACTTTGACATTAATAACTTCTTTACGTCTGTAGCAGTGTTGTTGAACTGGCATATGGCACAAAATAATTCAATGCACTTCACATGAGCCATGAATGCAAAAGTAGTTTCTTTGGTAACTCAAGTGTTGGCGAACGCTGGCGTGTCACCCAAAATGATGTGGTGTGTCACCTTTGACACACGTGTTATAGGTTCTCATCACTGAACTAGAGTCATATTTTACACCATTGAGTGGCTAGCCTTGCACAGGGCACAGTCTGCAATCCATGTTCCCCTGTCTTGAGGCTACTGTGCATCACAGTAGATGCCCATATCAGTTGGTCTTTACAACTCTTCCCCCTATAAGGTACAATGTAGAATCTGTGCTGCTGCCCAGAGCTCCATTCTTTGGTGAGTTTGAGATGGAAACACTCAGCATGTTTTTTGATGCCTAGGTATAAAGAAAAGATAACTGGTTTCATGATCCAGTATGTGTCATCATCAGACAAAATGCCAGACAGGCCTACTTGTTTTACAAAGATGGCTTGTACTTCTCATTCCAAGGCTTCTGCATAGTGGCTAAAGCCTTTGCTGTCCACATAGTGCCTTTCTAGGCAGGGTCCAGCTAATGGACAGCCCAACCTAGCTGTGATATCACATCCAAAACAGGACCACATTAATGGAGCTCTGCTCAGTGTCAGAAGTCTCAATAGCAAACTGACTGATGTTGAGTCTCTCCTGCATTTGGTATGTATCCATATCTGTGTAACTACTGAAACTTGGTTTAAATGTTTAGAAAGAGCTCCCTCCATATCTGCGTTTTGTACCTGGCATGCCTTCAATTTGAATAGTGACTATGGTGGCATTTCTATTTTTGTTAGGTTCCATATCACTTCCAAACAAATTCCCAGAGACCAGCAAACTGATTTCACTGAATTCCAAATCACAATAAACAGGACTAGCTGTCACAGTATAGAATGTTACAGGACATCCTCTATGTCCCTTGAATATCATGTGAAGTTCATAAATGTAGTCAACAAGCTCCCCATAAATAAGAACTCCATTATTTTGGAAAAGTTAAATTACCATTATTAAACTTCAGTACCTACATCTCCAATGTAGGATAAGCCCAAAAGGTCTTAGATCCACTGAACAAAAACTCCCAGTACTAGATTGTTATTAATCCCACTACAGGACATAATATTCTTGACCAGTTCCTCCTGATTGCAGCTTGTTCATGTGCTATTCCCCTGATATTATTTTCTCCAGTATTAAGTCAGACTATAAATCAGTAATTTTTACTTCAAAATCAATAAGCCTTCTGAATTCAATATCTCTGTTTTCAAAGATTTCAAACATACTAATCTCATCAAATTCTATGACGGAGTTTCAAAAGTCTCCTATAGCAGTGTCAGTCTCCAATGCTGCCATAGGCAGCTATCTGATGTTGCTAAGGAAGGTAGCTTTATAACAGAATTCTCTGCCCACTTAGATAAATGTATAGAACTGACAGTCCCAACATACAATGAGAAATTTAAACATAAACCACTTTGTGGTCTACCAACAAATATAAACTCTTCAATAAAAGAAAATAAAAACTCCTTAAAGTATATAGCAGATCAAAAGATTCTCATATCAGGGATAAAACCAGTAATATGTCTAAAAACTTAGCAAATATTAAATCAGCACTAAAGCAGCAAATTAATATAGTTTAGCCCTTGAAGCTAAGTGAATCAGAAAAACGTCTTAAGCTACGTTAAGAAGCTGAGAAATATTATTCAAAATTGCTCTGAACTGATTCAGTATGGTACCACTTATTCTGACACAGTAGACATTGTCATCACACTAGCAAATGAATTCAGTGAAAAGTTTACTCCAAAAATATCTTTCCAAAGCCTACTTGCCCCTGAATCTCCCCACCCATCCATCATCACTAAAGAATATGTACTGAAGGTACTTTCCAAGACCAAAAATTCTTCCTCCTCGGGACCTGACTATATACCTGGCTGTTTAATAAAAAGTACTAAACAAACCCTGGCAGAGATACTCCATAAACTATTTAAGCTATGATTAACCACTGGCTTTATTTCTGAGGCTTGATGCACAGCATAAAGGTGACCTCAGCACTGACGCAGGAAGTGATAGGTCTGTCAGCCTGACATGTCTCATTTGCAAAGCCATGAAACATATTGTCGCTGACCTGATAAACTATGATATCAAAATATCTCAACAAACTAGATCCACAGAAATTTGGCTTTCTCAAGGGTAGATCCAGTCTAAGGAATTTGGTAAACTTCTTCAAATGACAGTGATTACGCTATCCACATTGCATACATTGAACTGACCAAGGCATTTGATACCACCCCACTGCTAACATAGTTAGTAAGCTTAATCCATTACAAATGGATCCCTGTGTGGTAAAATGGATAACAGATTGACTAAATGACAGAACCCACACAGTGCAGGTGACAGTTGTCTCATCAAAGAGCATGAAGGTAAGGAATGGCAGCCCACAGGGCTCAATGTTAGGACTTTTTGTGTTCAACATTTAGTTTTCTGATCTCCAGACCATGAACCAAAATCTCTGGTTAACCAATCTTGCTGACAACTGCAAACTGGGAGTCATTGTCAAGTCCCCCTCTGATGTCCAAACCCTTCACTAAGAACTTACACTCATTAAAACTCTGTGTACTAAAAATGAGCTCAAATTAAATGCAAAGACGTGCAATATTATCAGATTTTGTAGACAACCCCCTCCTCACCATACAGCATGGACAATACCCAACTTCAAAATGAGAATGTTGTTTGGAACATGGTTTGATAGTTCCCACTCCTTTGAGAATCATGTAATGGCACTAGTCAGGAAGTCCTACATGACATGGCTAATTCTCAAGGAAATGTTATCCATCTCTAAAGAGGTCATTGTCCTACACTCAGCATTTTAGGACAATAATTGAGTACATCACCCTTTGGGGATGTGTCTCATTAGACATATCAAACAACTAGAAAGACCCCAGAAGTTCCTAATTAAAAAAAAAAAAAAAAACATTGGCTTAAAAACACTAAGCCACCAGAAAAGAATAAAAGCACCATCACTTTTTTTAGTATCTTATAGACTGCTGAGGTCAGACCTATGACTTGCCTTTGGCACCATTAGGGGTACAGTGATCCTGTATCACCAAAAAGCAAATATCCCCACCAATACCAGAATTAGGGATCAAAATCTTCACTAACAGATAAAACAAGGTGGAGAAATATGGTCCTCATATAGCACATCCCTCATCCCTGGAACAGACATTCCCTGCAATTCAATTAGTGTGATATCATCCTTTAAATGTGACCTGGATGATTGGTTAGGTATTCACAAATTCACCCCGATACAGAGGGCATGGTTTAAGCATGGATATTGGTAAGAAATAAAGGGTCACAAGATTTAGTTACCTTGAATTTCCTATGATTCTATTTGTATTAGACTAACTTACCTTTAATTTCTCTACAAACTGTCTAAAATGTCTCTAAATATTAAGTGATTGTCATATACCTTGTATAGATTCTTAACCATTTTTTATGTTATGTCTAATTTGTTATAATTATTTAAACTGCAGATGTTTTATTTTATTTTTGAAGATTGCAAAATTATTGTTCTTTAAATGTTTTCTAATAATTTGGAGCTTTTCTCCCCGGGCCTCCACTGAAAATGGGCTTTTACCCAGTCAGACTATCCCCATAATCAAATGCCAATAAATAAATAAATAAATAATGATAGTCCTGTCTTTCTGCTTGCATTTTGTATTCATCTTTTCATCTCTTTGTAGCAGTTTCAAGCTGATTGCTGGCCTGCTTATTGCTTTATGTGATCTTTGCCATTACAGTTACTATATTTTCCATTAATTTTATTTATTTTTAATTACAAGTATTGCTTGACTTCTGTTGTACAGCATGTATATTCCCATACAGCAAGCAGTTTTACTTAATTGAGATTTATTCCCAGTGTATTACTTAAAATGAGAATAACCATATTAAACAAATCGGTCATCATACAATTACTTACTAAATAAATAATACAACATTTCTACTCTCATCAATTTCCTTTGCAAGATCTCAACATATTTTTCTTGCCATATTTAGAGGTAAGACTTCCTTTTGAGTCTTTGTTTATAAGCCTGTCATACAAGGAAATCTAAATCTTCTGGTTACCAATGATCCTAAAAATATTAACAACTTCACTTTCCTCCTTTAATATTTGTATATGGCATCTGTATTTACAATATTAGCTGCCCCTCTGCAGTGCAGAGAGTCTCCTTAATAACTGCCTCTATATTTTGGAATATGGGATGTACCAAGACTCTACTTATCTGATAACTTTTTTATCAAACGTAGCTTAATAGTAGCATCTCAGCATCCCCCGCATGCAATTGACTCAAACAAAACTAAGTCTGTCATTGTTTCATAACTGCTATACTAGTCTCAGAATGTTTAGTCTACCATGGTTGTAAGAATGACATTTTAAAAGGTTACCACTGATGACCAGTTTCATTGTCCATATTATTTCAGTAGTTATTTGTTTTCATGGGTGGATTTGTTCAGGTGATTTCATTTATACCTCTAATTTCTAGAATATCTCTTGGTTTATTTGCATCAGTTTTGGCATGTTCATTCAATGTACATCTTTTTTTTTTGTATATTCATGTAGTCAGTCTTACAACACTGGGTAATAAAAACATTTTCTACCTTTTGTTCTGTTGTGTGTGCATATTGTGATTTGCATGTTTGTTGGCAAATGCACAGGAGTAAAATATGTGTATACAGGAGTCATTTCTTAAGTTACTGCTATCTGCTGCATTGCTTTATATCATTCCATTACTATTTGGTAAACAAAGGACACACTACAGATGCATTCTATTTTTCCCCTTAAATTATTACAATGTTTGGTGTTATTCAGCTCAGCTTTGTTCTAGACACTTGGCCACCAAATGCTGATGTCTGCCAGAGTCCTTGTACACACACACACACACACACACACACACACACACACACACACACACACACACACACACTTACACACACACAAGAAATCTTTTCATCTCAGATCTGTGAAATGTGAGCAAACTGCTGCCCTTAGAACAAGGTGGCAAATCCTTAGCTCAATGTAAACACCATGCCGACAGTGAAATGGAACACTACCACTGTTTACACTGCAGTATAATAGTTTCAGGTTTCCCTACCAGACATTATGCTTTGTAAGTAGATACAAGCAACTGTTTGTTAACTGTCAGTTATCAGCAGACTAACAACTTCCTTGTGGCTTAGGGTCATTAATAACCCTCACACCATCTGGGAAAAGAAAACAAAGGAAAGAAATGTTCAAATAAAACTATTTAGTTCTTGTAATTAACTGAGTAATTTATAGACCTGAGTTTAACTCTTTCTACCTCAGCTGAGCTTGTTGGCTTAAGCCTTCTCTGAATTAGCTTATCATCGTGACCTTTCCTCTTAATTTTTGTACTTCTCTCTCTCAAATGCACATGCACACACATACATTTTTGGTACAATGATTAATCACAAAACACTTTCTATAAAATATTATATAATATATTATATATTTTTTCTATTATTTTAAAGACTGTATATTTTTTATTCTTAAAATGTTTTGTAATACTTTGGAGCATTTATTTATTTATTTGACATTTGTTGACTGGGAAAGTCTGACTGGGCTAGTGCCCTTTTTCAGTGGAGGACCTGGGAGAAAATCTCCACAGAATAAACAAAAATTGCAAAGTTACAGTGCAAAATTATGATTGTCAGACTCCACACAGAGAAAAAGAATATTTACAAATTATGAAGTTCATAGAAAAAATATATATGCAAAGTATATCATGTTTACTCACAGGCATGATAAAAATATATAATGTGATTAAATTCACAAAGCTCACAAGCATATGGAATAGGAGTACAAATTGGGTTTAGTGGCTCACAGTTGAGAAAATTATAATGTACAACAAATATGAGATGAAGTTGGAGGTAGTTAAGTTATGACATGGCAGGTAGGATGAGTGACAGCATATTGCTGTGTCTAGGTTTAGAAGTTGAGAGAACTGTAGTAAGAGTTTGTAGGTACGTGAATATTAAGAGTATTACTGAGTGTAATAAGGCGGGTAGAGTAAACAATAGTAAAGTGATAGCAGAGGGCAGAAGGTTAAGGGGAAAGAGATGGTATAAGGGAGGGTGGTATGTGTCAGACTTACTACAGTGACAGGTCCAGTTCTGAAGCAGATGTTGTTTTAATGTTTTTTTTTTAATTCTTCTGCCTGGGCTATGTTTCTCATGAGCAAGTGTAGCTTGTTCCAGGTTAGGGCGGGTGTGTAGATAAAAGATTTTGGCCCATGGATTTTCTGGGATTGTAAATTTCTAACAGTTGTTGGTCGGAGATTCTGAGAGTTCTAGAAGGGGTATAGTTAAGATGGAATGAATCATAACAAAAATAAATAAATAAATATATATATATATATATATATATATATATATATTTTTTTTTTTTTTTTTTTTTCAGCTGCTGTTACTGTAACTGTCTTAGTTGCTCTTCTACATGCTGTTATCTGTTCAGTAGCTCTTACTCTGCACTTATTACTTCTTGTTAGTAACCTTCTAATTTACTGCCTTCTGCACTTGTTTTTTAGTCATTTGTTAATTTAATTGCATTTATTTGAACTGTATTTACCGTAGTTTTGCTACAGACTCGGGTGTGCTGGCCTGCACTACAATTTGAATTGTATTTGCTGCTGTTTTAGGTACTGCCGCAGTGGTACGGTGGTAGCGTTGTTACCTCACAGCAAGAGGTTCTCCCATTCGATTCTCGGCTGGGCTTGGGAGTGCCTTCTGTGTGGAGTATGCATGTCCTCCCCGCAGTTGGGTAGCGTTCAAAAGACATGCGTGCGTAAATGGGCGTGTCTTCATTGAAGGTTGGGCGTCAAGCTGGCACCTCAGCGTTTCATAAAAATCTACTGCCAATCATTAGCGGACCAGAGTTCTGCTGTGGTGACCCCTTACTGGGAAAAGCTGAAATACAAACAAACATTTCCTGCTGTTTTAGCCACTTTTCTGTGACAACAAAAAAAAAATTCTAAGCTTGTTTCCTGCCTTTCCTGTAACTTGCTGTATCTAGGACTGTTGGTAAGCTTCTGAGCCCCCCAAGCCTTTCTGTGTTGGAGGGAATCCTTCTAGCTTATCAGTGAGAGTGGTAAGCAATAGGTAGCCTATCTACCATGGGAAGAGTGGGTTTTGGCCCTGAAATTGTAGTTCATTGGCCGTTTGGGCAGTTTTTACATATCTTTCTACTTTCTGGTTAAAAGCCGTTTTGCGTTTGGTCCCCGCCTTTCCTATAACTAGTGTAGTCTAGGTACAGGTTTGCTGTATCTAGGACTGTTGGTAAGCTTCTGAGCCCCCCCAAGCCCTTCTGTGTTGGATAGAAGCCTTCTAGCTTATCAGTGGGAGAGGTAAGCACTAGGTAACCTATCTACCACAGGAGGAGTGGTTTCTGGTCCAGAAATTATAATTTATTGGCCGTTTGGGAAGCTTTTCCATCTCTTTCAACCTTCTGATTTAAAAGTCTGTGTTTGAGCTTGTTTTCTCCCTTGTCTGTTACTAGTCTAGTCCAGGTACAGATTTGCTGTATCCAGGACTCTTTGTAAGCTTCTGAGCCCCCCAAGCCTTGCTTTGTTGGAGGGGAAGCCTTCTAGCTTATCAGTGGGAGTGGTAAGCATCAGGTAGCCTATCTACCACAAGAGGAGTGGTCCCTGGCCCAGAAATTGTAGCTATTGGCTGTTTGAGCAGTTTTTTTTCCATCTTTTTCAACTTTCTGGTTTGAAAGCCGCACTTGTGCTTGTTTCCCACCTTTCCTATAACTAGCCTAGTCCTGTTAAAGAGTTGCTGTATCCAGGATTGTTAGTAAGCTTCTGAGCCCCCCAAGCATTTCTGTGTTGGAGGGTAGCCTTCTAGCTTATCAGTGGGAGTGGTAAGCACTAGGTAGCCTATCCTCCATGGGAAGAGTGAGTTTTGGCCCAGAAATTGTAGTTTATTTGGCCGTTTGGGTAGTTTTCCATCTCTTTCAACTTGTTGGCTTAAAAGCCTATGTTTGTACTTGTTCCTCGCCTTTCCTGTAACTAGTCTAGTCCAGGTACAGATTTGCTGTATCTAGGACTCTTTGTAAGTTTCTGAGCCCCCCAAGCCTTTCTGTGTTGGAGGGAAGCCTTCTAGCGTATCAGTGGGAGTGGTAAGCATTAGGTAGCCTATCTACCACAAGAGGAGTGGCTCCTGGCCCAGAAATTGTAGCTATTGGCCGTTTGGGCATTTTTTTTTCCATCTCTTGCAACGTTCTGGCTTAAAAGCCACACTTGCACTTGTTTCCCACCTTTCCTGTAACTAGGCTAGTCCAGATACAGAGTTGCTGTATCCAGGACTGTTGGTAAGCTTCTGAGCTCCGCAAGCCTTTCTGTGTTGGAAGAAAGCTTTCTAGCTTATCAGTGGGAGTGGTAAGCACTAGGTAGCCTGTCTACCATGAGAGGGGAGGTTCTTGGTCCAGAAATTGTAGTTTATTGACCATTTGGACAGTTTGTCCGTCTCTTTCAACTTTCTGGTTTAAAAGACTACATCTGCGCTTGTTTCCCATCTTTCCTGTAACTAACCTACTAGGTAGCACTAGAAAGCCTTAAACTGATAAAGCCTTCTAGCTTAGAAGAGAGACTTTGGAGTGATTAAGTATCAGTTTTCTGTACTTTCTTGCTGTACTTAATTGTTTTCCACCCAAACACAGATTTTCCAGTGTTTATTGTGATTTAAAAGCTTGTTTTTTTTCACATATTGTACTTATTTGACTGCCTGCACTCTTCAAAAGTTGTTTTTTGTTTAAATAATTTGTTTTTAACTGTTGTAGGCTACATACTAAAGTGTGATAGCTTTTTCTGATCGTTTGTAGTCGTTTAAAGCTGTTTTAAGTGTATTTTTTACTGTTTTTGCCTTATCTTTTCAAAAGACCAAGAAAACCAAAAAAAATCCTTGTAATAGATTTAATCTCCGCTTTCGTTAAAACAAACTTCATCAGAATACAAAGCATATAACCAGACACATCACTTAAATATACTAGTCAGTTAATACGTCATGTGATTAATTACACAGTTAATCAAAATAATATATAATAATTTAAATATGTTTTCCTAAATAAGAAAAAAATATTTTCCAAAATAATATCCAAAAATCTGCAAACTAAAGAAATCTGAGAGTTATTTAAAAGTTTTCTTTTTACCAAAAAACTTCGTACCGCTTCTACTCCCTCATTGTTGGGGATGCAGGTGTATAAAGAATTAACATCTAAGGAGCATTTATACGCTATCAAGACAAAAAATCATAATAATGCTTTATACAAACATTCAATTTCTTGTACTAATTTCAAAAAATTTCTGTTTACTGTTTTGGAAATATGCACACATGATGGAAGAGCTGGAGATTTTAAGAATTTTGTTGAGCAACGAGAAGCTTTATGGCAGATCAGATTATATTCTGACAATCCACCTGGGTTAAACGAATCAATTAGTCTGAAATGTTTTTTAAAACATCGTAAACTCTCCATTTCTAAACATTTAGATAGAAGTAGTTTATTAGAGTTATTGTCATAAATGTATTTTTAATGTTTTTATTCAATTTTTGATTTAATGGTATTTCCTTTTTAAATTTTGATTAACTGTGTAATTAACCACATGACAAAAAAATTCCTTGCTTCCCACCTTTCTAAGCTAGTATAGTCCAGTTTTCAGGCTAGTGCTGAATTCAGGGCTGTGATACTAGTTTCTGAGTTGCCCATACCTTACTTGGATAGAAGGAAGTTTCTCTGTTCACCTGTGAGAGAGGGGAGCTTTGAGCAACCTATCTGTCCCTGGAGGAGTGGTTCCAGCCCAGAAGTTAGTAGTTTATTGGCCATTTTGTGCTAATTTCTATCTCTTTCATTTCCCTATTATAAAAACCGCGTTTGCACGGTTTTGCGCACTGGGCATTGCCGGTTAGCTATGGTTAAATTATTCCCGGCTCTACTAAGCCTCCTCTTCAGCTTTTCCCTTGAAACTAGTCTAACTCTCAACCTAAGCACTCTAAAAGCATCTTACAGCCAAGCACTTTCTCAGACCTAATAGCAAGCACTAATATACCCTGACACTGATTGCCCAGCAAGGCAAGGCTTTTTATTCACCCCTCACCAACCAAGCGACTAAGCATCTCACCCTACTATTCAGGCATGACCAAAGGGCAAATTCAGGTGCATTCTCCAGTCCAGCTGGTGAATCTGGGTATCCTGAGGCAATGTTACAACTGCCTCATGTACACAGACAACCCTCCCCTCCTACCACAAAACACTAACATATGCAAGAGATGCAATTATACAGACAAATTGGAAGCTAAGCTGTCTCCACCCAAGACTGGAACAGACAGTCAAGAGGAGAAGGTTAACACTTGCACCACACCTCCAGTCGCACACAGACCTACTAAAACAGCACTGGCAAAAAATACACATAAATACACACAATCATACTCGGAGGCTCTAAATAAAAACCTGCAAAAGCATCAAAGACCTCCAGAGCAGACACCCAAACAACTTGTGCTTCCCATCACAAACTAGACAACATATAAAACACAAAATCAATGTGCCGCACAATCACAGCCCTTAAGGTGAATTAACATACCTAACACACTAGTAATAGGTGACTCTATAGTCAGGCACACTGATGTCCCACTCACTAGGCTGGACAAGCAGAAGGTTACTGTTAGCTGCCTGTCGAGAGTCAGAATCCGCCACATAACACAAGCACTCTGGTCACTCCAGAACAAGTACAAATATGACTCTGTCATTGTTCATGTTGGTGTGAATGACCTTAGACGTACCTCCCTGGACTACATGAAAAGAGACATGGAAGAGCTCTCTGATCATGCAACCCATGCTGGTATGACTCTGAGTAGCATCCTGTCCTCATCAAGAATAATACCTCAGTATAAAAAAAATGATCAATTTCAACAATTGGCTAAGCTTCTGGTGTCATTCAAAGGGGATCCAGTGTCTGTCAGCCTGGGACGACATGCTCGACAAGCCGCATTGCTTTGCAAGAGACGGCTTGCATCTGTCATTCCTAGGCTTTTGAATACTGGCCAAGGTTCTTGCTGTCCCCATAGTGCCTTTTTTAGACAAGGCTCAAAAGTCAAACCCACCTCTATAAATAGCACAATTAACAAAAAACTGAGGGTTATGCTACTTAGCACCAGGAGTTTAAATCTCAAAATGCACACGCTCGAAGCACTCCTCAGTATGGAGAACGTTGACATCTGTGCAGTAACTGAAACCTGGTTCAAGGCTCCAGAGAGCACCCCAGCACTACCAGGCTACAACTCATGCCATGTGTTCAGCCACAGAACACAGACCGAAACACAAAAAAAGGGGGTGTATCCATATTTATCAAGGATACCTACACCTCCAGGTTAGTGGCACAGCATGATACCTCTGAGATCATCCATGTGCAACTAACATCGGGCAAATCTGCAATGCAAATTGTGGCCTGCTACAGATCACCCTCCATGACCCAGGACCACCACTCCACCTTTCTGGAGACACTGAAAAACATAAAGGTCCTACCGAACACCCTGATATTGGGTGATTTCAATTACCCTACCATTCACTGGGAAAACTACTCGAGTACAAATTCCCAGGGCCAGCACTTCCTGGATTTCTTCAACTCAAATGCCCTGGATCAGCTGGTAAACTCCCCTACCAGAGGTGAAAATATATTGGACCTGGTCATCACCAACATGGGCGACAGGTTCCACACTGGAGGTCAACCCGTCGCTGGTTAGATCAGACCATAAACTAATCACTCTGGATGTCCATACCCCCCACCACCCCAACTAAGGAAACCACAGTAAAAAACATTTCTAAAGCAAACTTCACCTTACTTAAGACAGAGGTGGTAAGTTTCACAGCCCCCACGCTAAAGAATAATGCTGCCCAAGATGCAGAAACCTTTACAAATGCACTCTATGAGCACCTACAAGGATGCATGGATCATGGCATCCCTAGCAAAACCAAGACAGGCTGCATCTTGCATGAACTACAGAACAAGCTAACCCCCCCCACCTAAACATACTTTTCACCCTCATTCTCTCCACAGGCTACATGCCAATAGAATGATGCACAGCAATGGTTATTCCTCTCCACAAAGGAAGGGCCACGACTGACCCTGGTAACTTTCGCCCCATAAGCCTGCTAGCCTAGTCTGCAAGTCTATGGAGTGCATCATCATGGAACTCATTAACAAAGACATTGGGAACCTTCAAACACTTGACCCGACCCAGTTCAGCTTTGTTAAGGGCAGATCATGCCTACTAAACTTGGTTGATTTCTTCGAGACAGTAACCAAGGCCATAGACGAGGGAAAGATGGTTCACACAGCCTACCTTGACCTCGCCAACACTTTTGACACCATTCCCTACTTGGGTATTACATAAAAACTCACCAGCCTGAACATAAACCCCTACGTCACGAGATGGGTTGCCAACTGGCTTACAGACAGAACTCACATGGTAAGAATAGTGGGCTCCAGGTCCGACTCTAAATCAGTCACAAGTGGTGTCCCGCAAGGCTCGGTCCTGGGAACTCTACTGTTTGGCATACACTTCTCAGAAGTACAGGCAAACACAGGAGGACTATGGCTAAACAAATTCACCGATGACTGCAAACTGGGAGCCATAACTGACTCTCCGGCTGACACGGACATCCTCCAAAAGGGCCTTACTGAGACGGACACCTTGTGTCAAAGTCATAGCATCAAGCTAAATGCCAAAAAAATGCATAGTCATCCCATTTGCAAAAAACAAAACACCCACAAACTACCACATATGTGGCAGCCCCCTTAATACAGAAGAGGGAATAAGAGATCTGGGGACCCAGGTAGATAGTAATCTCTCCTTTGACAATCATATTGCCAAAGTAGTTAGGAAATCCTTCTATGTGGCCCATCTAATTACTAAAGGGTTCGTATCTAGAAATAAAGAGGTTATAGTGCCCCTCTACTCGTCACTCATTAGACCCATCATAGAGTACAATGCCCCATTTGGGATGTACCTCACAAGACACTTCCAACAGCTGGAAAGAGCAAAAAAGTACCTCACCAAGAGGATTACTGGCCTCAAACATATGTCCAATGCAGCCCGACTGAAAAAACTCCGGCTGTACTCAGTGGCATATCACTTACTCAGAGGTGATCTCTGCCTGACTTACAAAGCCATGTCCAACTCAGAATTGATGGGCATGCTCCACCTAAAGAAATCCAAGTCACTGTGAGCCATGCACTCTAGTGAGCTAAACCTCACCACAACAATAAATAGAACATGCTGGAGGGATAGATTCCTGTCACAGAGACTCCCCATGCTTTGGAACAAAATTCCAAATTACATCAGGCAGAGCCCCTCACTAACACTCTTCAAGAGAAACTTTGACGAGTGGATGGGTAACAGAAAATACACCCCTGGGATCACTTCATTAGCTCTGCTTGACAGAGGATGAGTTAATTAATCAATGGGGTGGCGAAAGCCGACACATTCTGGCTAGGCTTATAAATGACCTTCGGGGAGATAGCATAGTACCTACCTATGAACCTATGAACCTATAAGGAGTTGAGAGTAGATAAGTTAGTTGGTGGTGGAATTCTAGCCAATGTCGTTAGTCTGAGGGATTGACAATGGTGCGTCTTCCCAGGCCTCTGCTGAAAATGGGCTCCTACCCACTCGAACTTTTTTGGTAATCAAATGTCAATAAGTAAATAAATAAATAAAGCAAATAACGGATGGAATTTAAATGCTCAAATATGAAACAAAACTTAAGAAAAAAGTTAACATATATGTAAGAATGGAATAAGGCACAAGAGGGGCTGCATTGTACAGATGTTGCCACATGCTTAGGGACTGTAAGTTATGAACCACTGGACATGTGGAAATAAATCACCAACCAGTGCCTTATTGCAGTCCTAAAATAGGTATCTACATTGCTTTACAGTTTGGATTTTATGTCTAATAATGCAACTTTAATGCAAAATAGTTTTGACATTTTGCAATGCAACTTTAATGTAAAATAGTTTATCTACCCATTTTGTAACTAATTATTGTGCTGGGGTTGTAGCTTTTTAACTATGTAGGATTCTGGCATATAATTTTTAGGACAGAATGTAGAATTTTAGTATATAATTTTAAGAATACTCATCTGGGGGAACCTTTCTGTCAAACTGTTGGGTGGTATTGTGCAGTTCCATTTGTAAATGTTATCTTGGAGTAATTTTTGTGAATCACTGTTTGATTTAAATTGTACAAGACTAGTGTCATAGTTTAGGTGGCAGTATCCCACACATAGTATGATGAAAATCTGATCTGAAAATGTTAAGGTTTGGCAGGTATATATGTATATGTTGAAATTAATGTTTAAATATTACCTGTATCTGATAGTTGTGCAGTATTATAAAGTTCCAACTACAGAGAATTGAGTAATTTAAAAAAAAACATGTATACTTTAACAAAGATTATAGACTATGGTTCTTTTGATAAATGTTCTTTTAAAGAGTTGCCAGTGGAATGTTAAATATTTTGTTTAACAAGAATTTATTTTTTATCTGAAGGCAAATTTTATCTACAAAATAAATATACAGGGACTCACTTTATAATCTCGAAATACTGAAATAGTGAATTTCAGCATTTCAAAACTATAAAGCCGAAGTTCTGAAACAGTGAAACCCCATAACTGCAAATTTAGAAATGTCAAATTTGTGGTTTTGGTGGTGCGCTATGTGACGTGGGATGTACTGTGTGCCTGATTTACGTTTGGTATGAATGTGGATATGGTTGGACATTAAGGTAAGTGAATATTTTTTTATGGATTTTGGGTAGGGATTTGATTCTATGTGACTGTGTTCGGAAGTTTTAATTGTGGGTTAGGGTAGGTAGGTAAGAGTATGAGTATGTAAGTGATGAAAGTGGTGGTGTTTGTACACTTGTGATATGTGTGTGTGTGTGAGGGGACTGTAGAGTGTGTAGTGATAAGTTTACTGTCTTTTTCTGTTTGGCGTGACCTCGAAGTTAGTATATATAAGTAGAGGGGTGTGGGGGCACAGCTTATAAGGAGGGTAGGTTTATTTATTTGTATTGTTGTGTTTGTGTGTGTTTTGTTTGTTTGTTGTAATGTGGGGAGGCCGGTGTATTTGCTGTGTGGTGTATGGTGTGTTTAAGTTCACTGTTTTGAATTTCGCGGTTTTCGGGTTTAGGTGTTTTGGTTTTTCGACTTTATAGTCTCAAGCTATTGAAATTCGATATTTCGGTATTGCCAGATTATAAAGTGAATCCATATGCAGCTATGGGGTAACTTATGTTAACAGATTTATGTAGGAATTTGAGGAAATGAAGATTTACAGCAAAGAATTCTATAGAAATCATGAAATTATATATGAGATTCACTGATCAGCTCTTCTGCTGTGTGTGACAGTCCCTTGAGGTTTGTTTTCCGAAATTGTAGACAATCCACTGGATTCTGTAAATCCTGCACGGCATGCAGGACTAGTGCAGGAGCTCCAGCAGGCAACGTGTCTGCAGTGCGATCCAGGAATAGCCTGCAGGGATGTGCACGAGCTCTCCTGCACTAGTCCTGCACGGACTCAGCCCCTGTATGCAAATTACCCCATTTGCAGGAGAAATCCATGCAAATGATGTAAATTTGCGATCCAGGAAGCTGGAAACCGGCCGTGCAGGACTAGTGTAATCTGTAGAAATGTACTCCACCAGTAAAGGAGACCATTTCTGCAAATTACAAAATGGAGCCATGGCAGCTCCAAATAAACAATGGATATCATGTAGAAAGCTGGCCATTGGCATGGAAAACATTTGCAAAAATAAAAAAATCAACTTTCATTTTTTTTTTTCAGCCAATCTCCGCTGTTTAAGCGTAGGGCAGCGGCGTGCAAATGAGATCGGCCGGAAAATAAGAAAAAAAAAAAACATAAAATAAGCATTCTAACCAAAATCACTATTTTGCCATTATACCCAATGGCAGGCAGAAGACAACATGGCCAATGAATAGTGGTTTCTAAGGGGGGAGGCTCAGTGTGGGACATGTAACTATGCATCAGCTGGCAATCTTATGTAAATGAGGGGAATGATACTGAATCCTAGATTTCCCCTGCATGCTAGTCAGCACCCAACAGTGTAAGAGCAGGAATAGCTTGGTGCAAGCCTAGGAGTTAGCTAACATCATAGGGGTGTGTGTCAGGCATACTATAAGTGGATTGGAGCCCTGTGGCTTGGATTTGCTCCTAGCTTAGCAGAGCTAAGCAAGGGTGTGTGTCTGAGGCTGCCTAGCACTCTGTACATTGCCTAAGTGGATGTGAGTGCTGCACACCGGGTTTTAAAGGAAAAATAAAAAAAGTAAACCAGGAAATAGCAGCTCTGTGCACATTTGAGCACTGTGTTTGCACGCTGCACCCCCCTGGCTTAAACAGGAAGGCAATGGGAAGGGAAAACAGCAGTAGGAAGGTAATCTAGGAGAACTAGCATAGCTGACAGGTGAAATGTATCAGATTCAGCCAATTACACAGGCAGCAGACCAGCCCAGCCCAGAACACTACTATAAACTATGCAAACACCTTTCCCTCTGTTTTTTCCCACATACTCTATACCACCGGCGTATACAAGTGGGGAAATTTTAACAAACAAAAACAACAGAATGATAGGAGCTGCAGCAGCTATCAGACATCAACATGTGGAAGAGGCTGAGGGTGGTGAGGATGAGAATGCTGTCGACCAACCCACAGTGAGGAGACGGAGAAGGGTGTACAGACACAGGGTAACCTACCAGGGACTACATGAGCTGGAGATAGTGGAGTGCTATTTGGTGGACAGGGACCTCCTACAGCAAATTGTTGAGCTGTGCCGACCACCCCTGACTTACAGAACTAACAGATGGAAACCCATCCCAGTGGACACCAAGGTAGGCCTAGGAATACTAGCCACAGGTACCTCCCAAAGCCCATCTGGGGATATCATGGGGATCTCACAGGCAACAGCATCAAGAGTATTCAACCAGTTCCTGGATGCCATGTCAGCACATGCCGGTGAGCACGTATATTTCCCCAACACCTGTGATGTGTTAGTCAGCAATATGCATCTCTTCCACCAAATAACAGAATATCCTGAGGTGGTGGGTGCTATAGACTGCAAGCACATATGCATGAAAGCACCACCCGGTGAGCGGGGTAGGGTCTGCATCAACCACAAGGGCTTCCCCTCCATCAACTGCCAAGTCGTGTGCAATGCCCAGGGCATTATAATGAATGTGTGTGCTAGCTGCCCTAGAAGCTATCACAATTCCCACATCTGGCATCTGACGCGGCTGTACCAGAGATTTGCCAGTGGGGACATCCCTTATGGTCACCTAGTGGGGGATGCTGGTTAAGCACTGGAGCTGTGGCTGATGACACTCATCAGAAATGCACACACACCTGAACAAGAATGCCATAATGAGGCACACGCACAGACCAGAATCATAATAGAGCATGTGTTTGGGATGCTCAAGTCATGGTTCCGGTGCCTGGACACATCCGGTGGAGCCTTGCAGTACTCACCAGCTACATGTACCCAAATTGTTATCATATGTGCCATGTTACACAATATGAGCCTGCGGAAACAGCTGCAGCAAGAACAGCATGAGGCAGGGCTACACAGCCCCCCCACAAATGCCAAGGCCTGTACAGGCACAGAGTGACTCAGAGGAGGAAAAACCTGAGCCTGCCCCAGTAGGCAGATGGAGGCATGCCCAGTATGCCATGGCCTTGGCAAAGAGGCAATGCATAGCACATACACTGACACAATATGGACCCAGGGAATAACACCTCTCTTTGACTCGCATATACAGTAAATGGGATGCCAAACATGACACTACCTGTACTCAACCATGTATACAGAGTGTACTATGTGCATCTGACATAGGCAGCCGCCAGCACCATCCTCAATACTGGCACACCCACAAGGTAAGTCACTTACCTTACCAATTTCTGATTGGAGTAGTGTGTGTAGTTACTTGTATCTATGGTATGGATGTGAGCATGCAAGGGAATTGGGTGGCTGAATAGGATGCCAGAAGACAGTAGACACCTATAGTGGCAGCATGAGATCTGTAACAAATACAGGTGTCACCATAGTAAGCCAGTGCTACACATGTTGACAAAACCCACTGCAGGAAATGTGCTCAGCCACATGTGTGTCCATATGACACACACATGCCAGTCAGGGAGGATCACATACCCAACAACAGTCACAGTCAGCAGGACAGGTGTAGACAAACACAAACAAAGGCTGTGCTAAGGCCACTGAATGATGCCTATGGGTACCCCCAGGCCTACACAGACAGACCACATCAGTTCAGGCAGTGGGATGTTAGTTCTGAAAGGTAGGAAGTCAGAAACTAATATGTAGGTCAATCAAACATAGGACCTGTAGTACACTGACATGCCTCTAGTCAGCATGATAGGTTAGAAAACAGAATGAAATGGAGTACCTGACATTCCAATACAGTCATAGCAAATGTGTACAAGTGTCAGGTGTGCACCCCACCAATCCTGTGTAGCAATGTAGAAACAGTCAGGTGTGCCCCGCCCATAGCCTATGTAGACATGTAGTAACAGTCAGGTGTCCCTCCCAATCCTATGTAGAAATGTAGTAATAGTCAGGTGTGCCCCCCCAATCCTATGTAGACATGTAGTAACAGTCAGGTGTGCCCCACCAATCCTGTGTAGCAATGTAGAAACAATCAGGTGTGCCCCCCATAGCCTATGTAGACAGTGGTAACAGTCAGGTGTGCCCCCCAATTCTACATAGATATGTAGTAACAGTCAGGTGTGTCCCCCCAATCCTGTGTAGCAATGCAGAAACAGTCAGGTGTGCCCTTCCCTAGACTATGTAGACATGTAGTAACAGTCAGGTGTCCACCGAATCCTATGTAGAAATGCAGTAACATGTATGTGTAGGTATAATACCAGTGGAGCCCGGATACCCAGAGGTGGCCAAAGTAGCAGGATAGACTGTAGCATTTGTACAATATGCAGGTATGTGTGTGTCAGGTTGGTGTGTGTTTCATATTGTGTGAGAGTGGTCAGTATGTATGCATGTTGAGGAATGACCTGGTGGCCATTACCCACTACTGCCAATGACAGGGCCAAGTCCTCATAACTGCAGTGCCAATGACAATTACCAACAGTATAACACATGTTAACAGTAAGCCATTGTAAATGTATGGTAGTAACATGTGTCACCATCTGAAAGATTGACATGGCATGGCTGTTGGGCTAGGCATATAAGCTGTACACAGGGGAAAGTACTCCAGACATACAGTATATAATGTGTAACTGTGGAATGGATAAACCCCTGGAATTGTACATACAGGTAGGCATCACATTATCTGGGCCTGTAGTAGGGAATATCGGTGTAGTCTGCCCGAACACTTGCAGATCATAAATGTGGTAGGACTGATGTACTGGGAAACAGCTACTGTACCTGCACATGCCACCATAACTGGAATGCCCCATGCATATCTGTGCATCAGATGCAAGTAGTGTCCATAGCACACATGCACCAAGCTCACCCAAACACCACCCACACGTACCTCTCTGGTCGTATCCCTGCTGTTGGGAATGGGTACAATATGACCCTCACCTGTATATGGCAATAGTGACAGAATGCAGCATGCGATGCAGGTGTCCCATGCAGGTGTGTCCCTAGTTGTAGGTAGCACCCTGCCAGCATCCACACCACCTAATCAGTACTGATAGAAAGTATTGGCATGAACATCTAGCACACCTACCCTGTCACCCCAGGAGAATATGCTGTATGGCGGTCTGTGACTGTAGGACTGACAGAATGCAATGGCCTGCCACAGATGGCCCACATCACCACCAAATGGCCTACAGGCCTCTGCCAAAGGCCTGTGTCTCACATGCACTGCCAATGCATGTTATGTCATGGACACCCACATAACAACATAACACACTCCATATAAGCCATATGCAAGGCCATGTGGATAAACCACAGTAACATGTCCACCATGTCCCACTGCATAAACTGTGGAACAACACCAAAACACAGCTGTGATGAGGTGATAACCTTAGGGAAAGTATCAGAGATTGTATGCATAATGTATGGCAGAGGAGAGAATAATATGGAGGGGTGGGAGCATGGGCGGCATGGAATGTGCAAGATCCGACACACAGATGTGTGCACACACTATCCCAGGCTGCAAACACATAAATGGGTGGCTACAAACCTGCCCGTACACCACAATAGGGGTAATGTTCTGACTCATGGCCCCTGCCTCTGGGTAACCTGTGTGAATCTGTGCAGCTTTAAGGTATTGCCACAGCAAGTTAAGGCCATACTGTCATGTTGATGGATATACAAGTATGGGATCCTCTGTCAGCACTGTACCAAGATGCTGAACAGGATACACAGACCCAGCAGCAAGTGTATGCAACTCCCCCTCCAGAATGGCATAACTTACCATGAATATGTAGGCATCTGCCCACAATACCGGACACAGCTGCATTCACCCTTGTTCCTCAGGACATCACTGTGAGCAAGAATGTCCACCTGACAGTACTTGAGGACATAAAACATCACAGTGTATAACAGTACACATGTCTGATTATCTCTTCTAACACCAGTACCATGTAGCAGAAGCAGCACAGACACAATCACCTACAGTACACACTATCCCTTCCACAGTTTGTCCCCATATTGCCAAATGATCTATGGATACCCTCCAGAAACAGTTTGTTACCTGTAGGTGTACAACACAAAGGTCTGCACTGGAGTACAAACAACCTGGAATGGATCCACACATTCAATACAGAAGGGCATACTGGGCATGCTCACACACTTAAACAAATGAAGCCCATGTCTGCAAACAACAGTGGACCACACATATATGACTGTTGCAGATGTTAGTGCATACACTCCTCAGTATGCACCAGTCATGCTTTGCACACACAGCGGGTAGGAATACAGACATATATCCAAAGACAACACACTATAATAAGTCAAAAGTAGACATACATGGATGTGTGGAAGAGAGCGACTATAACAAAGAGCCATCCTTCATGAGGTCTGTCCCACCCAGCACACAGCCAAATGGCTACAACCACATGATGTGTAAATGTCACTCACTGTAGAAATTAGCCACTGGTATCCATCAGCATTACAGACTATGTGGTGCAAGTGCTAGCTGTGCAACATGACTGTACAAGACAGTAGTCATCTAGAAGCTGTATACACGTACCTGCGGAATATAACTCTGCGTTTGCCTGCATGTGGTGTATCAACTTATAGATGAATGGGTTATAGCCCATGCACACACCCACTGCCCTTCCCATAGCCCTACTATGACAAGCCTGCTGATGTCATCCACTTTGAAATATACCTTTGGGAATGGCATAGCCCAGTAATTTCTGTGGCCCGTCCTAATACTGCATAATGCTGTAGTGTGATAAACTAGATAGGAAGGAGTTCTAATCCCAGACATAGCAACTGTGTGTGTGTTTGTGTGTGTCTCTGTCTGTGTAGGGAGCAATGCTTTTTACATTAGTCATGCTCACTACAATTCAAATGTCTTACTTTGGCAAGGCTGCTGATGTCATTCACTGTGAAATACATCCTTGGGAAAAGTGTAGCACAGTAATCTCTGTGGCACATCCTATAACTGCGTAATGCTGTAATGTGGTACCCTAATTAGGTAGATGCTCTAATCCCTGACATGGCAACTGGTGTGTGTGTGTGTGTGTGTGTGTGTGTGTGTGTGTGTGTGTGTGTGTGTGTGTGTGTGTGTGTGTGTGTGTGTGTGTGTGTGTGTTTGTGGGTGTGTGTGTCTCTGTCTATGTAGGGAGCAATGCTTTTTAGGCTAGTCACACTCACTACAGATCAAATACCCTACTTTGGCAAGGCTGCTGATGTCAGTCACTGTGAAATACACCTTTGGGAAATGTGTAGTCCAGTAATCTCTGTGGCACATCCTAATACTGTGTAATACTGTAGTGTGATAAACTAGTTAGGTAGGGGTTCTAATCCCAGACATGGCAACTGTGTGTATCTCTGTCTGTGTAGGGAGCAATACTTTTTACGCTAGTCACACTCACTACAATTCAAATGTCCTACTTTAGCAAGGCTGCTGATGTCATTCACTGTGAAATACAGCTTTGGGAAATGTGTAGCCCAGTAATCTCTGTGGTGTGTCCTACAACTGCATAATGATGTAGTGGGGTACCCTAGTTAGGTAGGTGCTCTAATACCAGATATGGCAACTGGTGTGTGTGTGTGTGTGTGTGTGTGTGTGTGTGTGTGTGTGTGTGTGTGTGTGTGTGTGTGTCCCTGTCTGTATAGGGAGCAATACTTTTGAGGGTAGTCACACTCACTACAATCCAAATGCCTTACTTTGGTAAGGCTGCTGATGTCATTCACTGCGAACTACACCTTTGGGAAAGGTGTTGCCCAGTAAACTCCATGGTACACCCTATACCTGTGTAATGCTGTAGTGTGATAACTTAGGTAGAAGTTCTAATCCCAGACATAGCAACTGTGTTTGTGTGTGTGTAACTCTGTCTGTGTAGGGAGCAATGCTTTTTAGGCTAGTCACACTCACTACAGATCAAATGGCCTACTTTGGCAAGGCTGCTGATGTCATTCACTGTGAAATACACCTTTGGGGAAGGAGTACACCAGTAATCTCCATGGCGCGTCATATAACTGTGTAGTGCTGTAGTGTAATAAACTAGTTAGGCAGGAGTTCTAGTCCCAGACATGGCAGGTGTGTGTGTGTGTGTGTGTGTGTGTGTGTGTGTGTGTGTGTGTGTGTGTGTGTGTGTGTGTGTGTGTGTGTGTGTGTGTGTGTGATTCATATCTTGTGTGGAGGTGGCCATGAGTGTGTAACAACTGGACTCATTGGTAGTGCATTTTGCAAATTTCTTATATGGCAGCCATATTATATGTCAGAATGTCCACTGTACAAGGATAACAGATGTGAAATAGCAGAGAGGCTGGGGTGCCAATCCATACCCCTACATGTGACATCAAGGCCTGGTGAACAAAGATAGCAACCCTTGTATTACCCAGAGAACACTCCCAACCCATGTCTTGTACACAAGCACACTTGTCTAGGCAACAACTGCTATGGTGGTAGTACCCTGCATATTGCCCACAGATAGTAACCATGGTGTGATTGCAGCGGACTACAGAGGGCATGGCACCCTGTCCATCAGTACAATAGGCACTTACATTCAGACAGTGCATGCTCACTATGTTCCCCACTGGACACCTGCAACACCTGTGGTGTCATCAAATGTGACCCACAAAGGACATACCATGCCTTAAACACATGTCCTGTATGGACAGATGCAACTGACACCAGGGAATACCTGTATCATGCTATCATTGTAGGTGCAGGGTCAACTTGCTGTCCATTACCTGTTCCCGTCACATGAGGCCAGGACTGGCACATCTGATGATAACAATCTGTGTACACAACATGGGCCAGACACCTCAGGTACAGTCTCACATGTCACTGTACATGCATGTGGGATGTGTGCACATCCCAGACACTGCCCATGTCATGGACTAAAGAACACATACATGGCAAGTAATGCACAGCAATGGCCATGCACAATAGTTACCCAGGTGACTGGATGGTGAATACAATATCCACCTGTGTGGGCCAATCCAGACACTACACCCCTGAGCCACACTGCAGACCATTGTCATGTGGCCTGATGCCAAGGTATACCCATCACCTAGCCTTGTATAGCCATCTGGCACAGTCAACCACTACACACCTCTGAAGCATTGCACCCATGCATGTCAGTACTGGAACCCTGTGTCTGTGTGTGTGGTGTATGATGTTTTTGACCACATTCACACTCACTACAACCCCCATTGGCATACTGAAGCATGCTGTCTGATGTCAGACACCTCCACATATCTTTTTCCCATTTAACCTCTAGATAACCCCTGTGGTGCATGCGATACCTGTACAGTACTGTATTGTGGCAAACTAACTAGTGAGGAGGTGTATTCCTGACCCTGCCAGTGTGTGGGTCCCTGAGAGAGTGTGGCTGTGTTGACACTGACACCTGCTCATGAGGACAGGCACGTGCACTACACCTACTGTATCACTACCTTATCACTGTTGCAGATGTCACTCACCATCACATATACATTTGGAGATCTCCTCAACATGTAAGCTATGTGGCACATCGAATAACTGCATAGACATGTGATAGCAATACTTAGTCAGGGGGTTGATACCCTGTACTGGAAGGTGTGTAACACAAACATGCTTAGGTTTTACTCTCCCACCCCCTCCCTGACCTAGCTTTGCCTCTGTCTTCTGACTCTCTCACTCTGTCTGTGGTGGATGTGGAGACATACACCTGCTTTGCTTAAGCAGCAGCATGTGTTTTGTAAGTGATGCTCATGATCAGCTGATGGGCACTGAATGAATTGCAGCCCTCCTCTAGCTGATTGCATGTGGAACAGCTGCGGTAACATTCCCATAACCAATTACATGGAAACACACTCCGATATCTAGGAACATCATGTTGGTGTTGTGCCCTTTCATTCACTGTGAGCAGGACCTAGATCTGTTGTTTGACAAACAACATCACAAATGGATTGGGGATTTACTTGTAACAACATACACTGTGGAAAAAGACCAACACACAGGAGGGGGATGTGCTTGACATGACTACAGAATGTAAGTGTTGCTATTCTGCATTTAGAGTAATGTTGGTTTAACAGGGGGTGTGGATATGGCTGGTCTACATGTTTTAGTACCTGTCATGACAGTGCTATGTTTCTGAGGAAACCCCCATCTGTAGGGTCATCTGCAGACTGGGCAGTGTGTGGTGCCTTTTGTTTCTTGTGTTACTCACAGAGCACCTATCTGTGAACTGCAGAAGCATAGTGTGAGAATTGCAGACAGTACATGGTGACAGACATGAGAGTTACTGACTTCATATCCCTCATAGGACATATGTCACAACAAGCCCTGTTACAACAGTAAATCTATGAGGTTATCCCAGCAACATGTCAATACTGGCCCTGTGTTTGTGCCACCAGCCACAATTCTGTCAACCTGTGTACATATGTCATGCGGTAAGAGGTGTATATGTTCTGTACACCATAATTTAGCGACATGATATCTGATAACAAGCCAATGAGATGTCAGACTGCGACACATGTTATGTATAGTAGAGGTTATCTTTGAGGACATAGCCTGGGCATTCTGTGGTTGTGTGCACAGTACTGATGCCTGTGTACTTATGGTGATTGTCAACAGTGTGGGTATTGTGAATAAGTAGTAGCTTGGCCTGTGTACAGACTGTGGTAGATGTCATTGTTCTTGGTCCTATTCTATCTGATGTTACATGCTGCTCCACTGTATGTTACCCTATCAGCTTACATGTTTGTAGGGCCAAACACAAACATACCCCATACCACAGACAGGCATTGGACCACACTGTGTAGTGGCCCAGTATATGTAGGGTTAGTTTGTGAGTGGGCACATATGAGGATGGTGTTGATCAGATAGTCCATATACTGTAATATTGTGCTAGCTACCATATGTGGTTGTGGCTGTGTTCACATTGGTTGTGGTTATGCACTTTTACACAGGTGACTTTTACTCTGTGCTGTGACATGCCTGTAAAGCCTGCTATATATGCAGGTACATGTGTATTCCCCCATAAGAAATGTAGGCCAGTGTTGTGGCAGTCTGCCTGTAGCCTGCACAGTGCTTTGTGACATGCCTAGCAGCTTAGTGTACTTACCCAGTGTGATGATATGTCCAGATACTTGCCAGATGTACTGCTGCCAGGCCACCATAACAGTCATGTATGTCAGACAAAGCTGTGGGATGCTGTATGGATGTATGTCACTAATTAGTGGGTAGTATGTGGCCATGGCACCTCTGTACTAGTGGTTAGTATGTGTCAGGATAGACGGGGTGTGTGAATGCATAACCTATGGGGGCAAATGTATACCAGTGTTTATGTGAAATACCCATCTACGTGGCTGTTAACATCCACATTGTCAGGCTTAGCCCACATGACTTGCACTAAAGGGTTCTGTGTAGACCTCTGGACTGACCAGAGTGTGTCAGACTGTCCACATTTATTGGTCATATCTCTGCTGTAGTCCACAAGATCATTACTGTGCTAGCAGTGGTAATGTACTATGATGTCCTTAGGATGTCTGTCTGTGGCCAGTGGCGCACATGTTAAAAGCTGATGTGACCTCCCACACACAACATGTCTGTGAAGACAACATCTATTACAGTAGCAATAGTCTACATATATACCTGCAATACATACCTGACATCCCCTTGCACTAAGAGGTTGGGACTATTGAGGCTGAGGTAGGGCTCCACTCCATGTTCAGGACATATGGTTAACATATATGTATATATACTTATCCATACTCACAGCAAGAGGTTCTCCTGTTTGATTCTCATCTAGTGTGTGGGGAGTGCCTTCTGTGTGGACCCTGCATGTCCCCCCTTGGGTCGAGTGGCATTCCGAAAGACATGCGTGAATGGGCGTGCCTTCATTGAAGGTTGGGCATCGAGCTGGCAACTCAGCACCATGAAAATCTACTGCCAATCATTAGCGGACCGGAGTTCTGCTGTGGTGACCCCTAACTGGGAAAAGCCAAAAGACAACAACAACAACTTATCCATATATCTATATAGATATATACACATATAAATGTCAACATACATAGATGTATATGTATATGTGCATATATATATATATATATATATATATATATATATATATATATATATATATATATATATATATATATATATATATATATAAACACTCAGATATATACATATACACAGCAATATATGTCGACACATATACAGATAGAGATACATATGCACATATACTTATGGATATCTACATATATATTGACAGTAATAGGTATATCAGAATAGATCTCTATGCACATATAGTTATAGATATCTGCATATATAGCTACATAAATAGGCATATCTGTACACATAGGATGTGCATACATATATAGATATCTATCTATATATATATATATATATATATATATATATATATATATATATATATATATATATACACATACGAAGAGATGTACACATGGTCATACATATGTTGAACTATACAGATGTGTATATAGACATATGTATGAATATACATGTGTATGTACATGTAGACATATATCAACTGATATATGTATATATCCATATTCCTGTCATGTGTAAGCCTCACAGTTGTGTATGCACTCCCAGATGTATCTCACTGTATGTATCTGCTATGTGTACATTATGATAAAACAACATATGTGATGCAACAGTCATATTAATAACAAGTACTAAACAATTGTGGAAGTAAAGGCCATTGTTCAATACTAATCTATATGTGTATTGACAGATATATTGGAAAAGTAACAGCTGTCTTCACAGTGGTCATGGTGTAGTGGTTAAGTGTTGTGACTTTAGTTTACATAGTCCTGGGTTCAAAACCTGAAAGGGCTGTTCATTTTGTTGCTGGGCATAACAAGTACTGCCGTATACAGAGTGGTTAAGGCAGTTTTGCGCAACTTGAAGTGCTTGCGTGGGTTTGCATGAAGCTAAGTGGTGCTAAGCTATGGGTAAATATACAGGCACTTACACAGTGCAGGTTTCACTTACCAGTGCGCAAATCAGCTCAGCTGTTATATTGTAGCAATGTTGATACCTGCTAAGCATGGCTTAACCCAAGTAACCAGTTCACACCACCCAGTCTGATAACATAGAAGGGTAAAGACATCTATAATAAGTGTATGTAATGCCATGCACAATACATGCGCCTATGTGCTGTCATTGCAGTAGGAAGGGGTGTGAGTGTCATGTGTGGGACACAGATGTATATGAGGCCTGTACAGCACTGTCATCCATGTAACTGTGTTACATACAGGGGTAGTAGCCCAGGGTACGTGCTGTCATACTGTCATGTAGTATATCATGGCGGTACTACTGTTGAAAGTGCCTACCCAGGCAACTGTAGAGTGATAAATGTAGTACTGACAACAGGAACACCTGCAGGCATAGCTGGACTTTGAGGCCTCCCAGTTGTATCCCTGGTGTGTGAGCTGTGTCACAGTATATAACCCCTACTGGGTAATGATCCAACATGTGGAATGTAACTGTAGCCTACCATCTGCACAGCACATGATAGTGAGGGCTCCTGACATGTAGATATGGCATATATATTGTTGTCAAATGTCTGTCTGTCAACACATTCATCCTACTGCATAGCTACTTGCCAAGCTGATGACTGTCAGTCCCTGTACAGATGTGCAGATGGCAGGTATATAGCTGGGATATGTACAGGCATCATAAGCTTGATTGACACTGACATGTTTGCCCAGCTGTGTAAGAACTGGCACATATTGGAGATAACACCCTGTATGCACCACATGCCACGGGTACCTCCACTACACTACCACAGTCAACAGAACATGTTGGGTACAGGTCTCCATCACAGACACTAACCATGTGTTGTAATGCATGTTGCATGCATGTTAACATGATCATCTCAGTGGCCATGTGCAGGAGGTACCTGGAGTAATGGGTGATGCATGTCACTCTCACCCTGAGGGTCACCACAGTAGTGTCTGTCGATAGATTGCCTGCTGCCACATGGCAGGTGGCAGGATTCCACTGTGCACACAACTCATCTTTCCTTGGACAATAGCTAGGTACACAGCTATGACCACCTGTAGCGATGCACTGCAGTACTGACACATGTACGTGTGCATGACTGAATATAGCAGTGTTTGTGTGGAAGCACACCTGTACATGGGTATTCCATGAGGGCCTTCACAACCACCGCAACACCCATTGCCATAGCTAGTTGTGGCTGCTGCCGTATGGGACATTAGATGTACCCTGTTAAGCTCCTCCCCATACCAGCTACATGAGCCTTGCAGTGCCAACACAATGGTGTTGTACAAATAAATTGATAGGCATGGGATACCCATTTTGTTCTGGCAAGTGTGGGTATGTGTGTATGTCCATTTATCTGTAGGATACAGCATTCTGAGGCCACATACACCTATTACAATACCCATTGCTACACGGTAGTACAGATAGTGTTGCTGTTGCCCATTGGTGAGGCATGAAAATGCAACACCCTGCTATGCATGTGGCATGTGTATCAGATGCATATCCCTGTAGTACCACTGTTGGGATTACAATGGGTTGTATCACAGCTGTGGCCAATGTGTGATGGTGGGTATATCAGAGTGTCATCATGGGTGTCAGGGAGAACAATATCCACTGGAGGATGTGAATGCTGTGTACTCTGTCATTACACCAAGTTACACCAGGTATATGTCCCATATACCATGTTATGGTTACCACTGTCACCATCAACCATACAGGTAACTGATACCACATTCCAGGCCAGTTATGCATGTGCTGTGTGCAGCCTACCTGTAACACATTGGACACACGGTCAAGTTAGTTAGCAGTGTTAGGCTCTGGTCTCTCAGATATGTGTCTGCCTGTTATGTGTCTGTTAATGTGTATATGAAGGTATGTCACACTATGTATTGTCCATATACACCCATTACATCCCTCATTAGCATATTGTACATGTCTGGGGATGTTCTGCATGTAACATGTAACCTGGGACACACCTCACCCTAAATGCTGTGTGGTGTGTGCAATGTAAGCCACACACTTCAGTATCACTACATACCTAGGTAGGTCTCTAGTCCCAGTGTTGCTAAGTAACAGTGTGGGTGTATGTGGATGGATCTACATCAGGTTGCAGGGTATAAATGCCCCAGCGGGTCACCTGTCCATGTGGCACAGGCAATAACTGTTATACTAACCTGTGACATGTGTTCAACTGTACCCCACATATGTCACAGCCATGGTGTCACCACAGTGCCTTAACCCATTGTGGAATATGACTGCAGACCATTCTCATGCTGATACTTGTACATCCACAACACAAATGGATAACATTATAGAGATGACAATCAGCCAGTGTTACTAACAGCTTTAATGCATCATCGCTGGATGGCTACACTAACTGATATATATATATATATATGCATTACACTTTACTCTTTACATGTTACACTTCAGTACTGTGGTACACTGTAGTACAGTCACCATGTGCATCAGAACCATATTATCCTGTCCTTGCATTGATGGTATGGATGACAGGGATGTGGCACAGGTATTATCATATGCACAGGGCATCCTTGTGCTAACACATATACACCTACAACACAAATGGATAACATTATATTAGCCACAATCAACCAGTGTTACTAACAGCTATAATGCAACATTGCTGGGCTGCTACACTAATTGACATATATGCATTACACTTTAATCCTTACAACGTGTTACTGTGATATACTGTAGTACAGTCACCATGTGCATCAGAACCATAGTAGCCTGCTCCTGCATAGATGGTATGGATGACAGGGATGTGGCACAGGTATCATCATATGCACATGGTGTGTTGTTGGTTTGCCAGAGGCCAAGGGTGGGCTATACATTTGACACCATGTGTGTGGGTGAGGGGTGTACCGAGGTGAACAGGGCATGGTGATGTGGTGTGTGTAGGTATGGGGTTCTCCTAGGTGTGTTTGTATAGTGTGTGAGTATGCATGCACACAGTTCTGCCATGTGGCTGCCCTACACAGGCATTTATGGAGAGGTGCAGACCATACCTGACAGGGTGTGCAGTTCACTGCATCCAGCCTCAGACACATGGACTGTGCCTGCCAGGGGTTCCCTGGGCATGTGCAGGTACAGGCCTCGATGTGCTACTCTCACCCGGTGATGACAAATGTCTGCTGGTATCAGGTCACTCCTGGAACTGGCCAGAACCATGTGCTCATGGCCTGCTGTGGTGTGGTGTGGACAGCTCCCCCCCACAGTGCCTGGGCTGGTGCTGCCACTATGGGAGCCCCTTGGTGTCCTAGCACATCCACATTGACTGCCAGCTGTTGGCGTTGCTGGACTACATCCCCACGGCCGTTGCTGCACTCCCACCACATGTTCAAGCACTGACAGACCATGGTCGATGAGGGCCATAATCTCACCAGACCATCTATCCATGAACCCAGTTAATGCACGGATGGCACCAGCCAGTTCACGGGCATTGTCACTTGCAAATGTGAGAGCAGCTTCTGCAGCCTCAGGCCCTTTCTGGTGTAACATTCTATATGTGCCTGCACCTCCATGACAGCCTGAAACATGCACCTGCTGGTACCAGCTATGTCGTCTCTGCCAGGGGCATGATGTTCAGCAGCCATACCACGAGCACCCTGGGACATCTGCCTATGTGGTGCCCTGCCAGACATCTGGCTATACCTGCTGCAACCAGACACAGTAGGCATGGTTGCCACACTTTCCTGTGCACAGCCACCAAATGCCAGCTAACCCTCCACTATGGCCACTAGTGATGGGGTATGTATAGGCACTGGGCATTTTGAGGTAATGTTACAACTGCCTCATGTACACAGACAACCCTCTCCTCCTACCACCAAACACTAATACATGTGAGAGATGCAATTATACAGCCAAACTGGAGACTAAGTTCTTTCAACCCAAGGCTGGATCAGACAGTCAAGAGGAGAAAGGAAATACTTGCATCACGCAGATCTCACATAGACCCATTAAACCAGTGCCGGCAAAAAACACACATAATTACATGAAAACATACTCAGAGGCTCTAAATAAAAATCTTCAAAAGCAACAGAGACCTCCAAAGCGGACTTCCAAGCAACCTCCACCCCCAACACAAATCATGAAACACATACTTCACAAAACCAGTGTGCCATGCAATCACAGCCCTTAAGGCAAAATAACATACCCAACATATTTGTTAAGTCAGGATGACAGAGAGACTAGATATATAAAGGTGTAATTTTATTATGTGTGTTGTGTTGGAAGTTGGGGCAGGGGGGCTGGAAAAAAAAAAGTGTATGATTATTTTATTTAAAAAAGGAAAAGTGAAAAAAAAAACGTGTTCGTGTCATTTGAAAAGTTTCCAGTATTGGTTATGCAGTTTATTACAACACAGCTACTTAGCTGCTTATTCTTCTGGCTTTGGTGCCCGAGTGAGGTGGAGCGTTGTGTCAGTCTAGTATACCCAACATACTAGTAATGGGTGACTCTATAGTTAGGCACACTGACATCCCACTCACTAGGCTGAATAAGGAGGTTACTGTTAGCTGCCTGTCGGGTGCCAGGATCCACCACATAACACAAGCACTCAGGTCACTTCAGAACAAGTACAAATATGACTCTGTCATTGTCCATGTTGGTGTGAATGACCTGAGCCATACCTCCCTGGACTACATGAAAAGAGACATGGAAGAGGTCTCTGATCTTGTAGCCCAGGCCGGTATGACCCGACCCTGAGTAGCATCCTGCCCTCACCAAGGATGATACCACAGTATAAAGAAAAAATTATCAATTTCAACAATTGGCTAAGTTTCCGGCGTCATTCAAAGGGGTTCCAGTGTCTGTCCACCTGGGATGACATGCTCGACAAGCCACGCTGCTTCGCTAGAGACTGCTTGCACCTGTCACACTTAGGCTTTTGAATACTGGCCAAGGCTGTTGCCACCCCCATAGTGCCTTTTTTAGGCAAGGCTCAAAAGACAAACCCACCGCCATAAATAGGACAAGTAACAAAAAACTGAGGGTGATGCTTCTCAATGCCAGAAGTCTAAACCTCAAAATGCACGCACTCGAGACACTCCTCAGTATGGAGAAAATCAATATATGTGCAGTAACATAAACCTGGTTTAAGGCTCCAGATAGCACCCCAGCACTACCAGGCTACAACTCATACCATACATTTCGGCCACAGAACCTGGACCGAAATACAAAAGGTGGGGGTGTATCCATATTCATCAAGGATACCCACACCTCCAGGTTAGTGACACAGCACGATGCTTCAGAGATCATCCACGTGCAACTAATAATGGGCAAAACTGCAATTCAGATTGTAGCTTGTTACAGATCACCCACCATGTCCCAGGACCCCCATTCCGCATTTCTGTAAACACTGGGAAATATAAAAGTCCTACCAAACACCCTAATATTGGGTGATTTCAATTACCCAAACATTAATTGGGAGAACTACTCAAGTACTAACTCCCTTGCCCAACATTTCCTAGAATTTATAAACTCAAACGCCCTGGATCAACTGGTCAACACTCCCACCAGAGGTGACAACATATTGGACCTGGTCATCACCAACATGGGTGACCGGTGCTCCACACTGGATGTCAACCCCTCACTGGTTAGATCTGACCATAAACAAATCACTTTGGATATCCACATTCCTCTCCCACCCCCAGCCAAAGAAACCACTGTGAAAAACTTTTCAAAAGCAAACTTTACGTTACTTAAGACTGAGGTGGAAAGTTTCAAAGCCCCCATGCTAAAGGATAACATTGTCCAAGCTGCAAAATCCTTTACTAATGCATTCTACGGGCACCTACAAAAATGCATGGATCATGCTATCACAAGCAAAACTAAGACTCACTCCTTTAAGAAAAGGAAACCAGTCTGGTGGACTCCTGCCATAAACAAAGCTATACAATAGAAGGAGGAAACTAGTACAGAAAAGAGTAAAATCCCAAGAAGGGAAGACATCCCTATCAGTATCAGCAAGAAACTAAGATCCCTCATAAAATCATCCAAGGCGAGTTTCAAAATAAAAATTGCCAAGGACTCCCAAGATAAACACAAGGCATTCTTTAGCTATGTCAAGAATCTAAGTAGCAATGCTCAGATCTGCTCGGAGTTAGTGCAGAATGGTACAAAATTCACTGAACTGACCAATATTGCCAACATCCTGGCAGACAGGATCAGCACAAACTTCACCCCCCTCTCACCCCCAAAAGGGCCCATCACCATACCAGAAGAATGTAGAGCTCCTGAAATCACAGACACTCAGGTTACAAAAGCCCTCTCCAAAGCCAAAAACACAGCATCAATGGGACCAGATGGAATCCCAGGCTGTGTCCTACATGAGCTCAAAGATGAACTAACCCCTCACCTAAACACACTGTTCAAACTCAGCCTCTCCACAGGTTATGTACCCATAGAGTGGCGCACAGCAATGGTTATTCCACTCCACAAAGGTGGAGCCACAACAGACCCTGGGAACTATTGCCCTATAAGCCAGACTAGCTTGTTCTGCAAGGCTATGGAGTGCATCATCATGGAACTCATTAACAGAGACATTGGGAACCTCCAAACACTGGACCCTGCCCAGTTCGGCTTTGTTAAGGGCAGATCATGCCTAACCTGGTGGACTTCTTTGAGACAGTTACCAAGGCTATAGACAAGGGAAAGGTGGTACACACAGCCTACCTAGACCTTGCAAAGGCCTTTGACACCATTCCCCATTCTGGTATTATAGACAAGCTCACCAGCCTGAACATAAACCCCTACATTGCAAGATGGGTTGTCAACTGGCTCATGGACAGAACCCATATGGTAAGAGTTGCTGGAGCTAGGTCTGACTCTAAACCGGTTACAAGTGGCATTCCCCAGGGCTCAGTCCTAGGATCCCTCCTGTTCAGCATATACTTCTCAGAGGTACAGGCAAGCACAGGAGGACTATGGCTGACCAAGTTCACAGATGACTGCAAACTAGGGGCTATAATTGACTCTCCGGCTGATGCAGACATCCTCCAAAAGGGTCTCACTGAGACAGACACCTGGTGTCAAAATCATGGCCTCAAGCTAAATGCCAAAAAGTGTGTAGTCATCCCCTTTGGAAAAAACAAAGTACCCACAAATTACCACATAGGTGATAGTCCCCTAAATACAGAAGACGTTATAAGGGATCTGGGGACCCAGTAGATAGTAACCTCTCCTTTGATAATCACATTGCCAAAGTGGTTATAAAATCCTTCTACGTGGCACACCTTATCACAAAAGGGTTTGCATCCAGATCAAAAGAGGTCATTGTGCCCCTCTACTCATCGCTCATCAGACCCATCATAGTGTACAACGCCCCATTTGGGATGTATCTTACAAGACACCTGCAACAGCTGGAAAGACCACAGAAGTACCTCACCAAGAGGATCACTGGCCTCAAACAGATGCCCTATACAGCTCGACTGAAGAAACTCCAGCTGTATTTGGTTGCATACCGCCTACTCAGAGGTGATCTCTGCCTGACATACAAGGCCATGTTCAACTCAGAACTGATCGACATGTTCCACCTAAAGAAAAGCTTATCCCCTTGAGCCACAAACTCTAGGGATCTAAACCTCACCACAACAATAAATAGGACATGCTGGAGGGATAGATTCCTGTCACAGAGACTTCCCATGCTTTGGAACAAGATTCCAATCTACATTAGGTAGAGCTCCTTGCTAACACTCTTCAAGAGAAACCTTGACGAATGGATGGGAAACAGAAAGTTTACCCCAGGGATCACTTCAGTGGCTCTGCTGGACAGAGGCACAGGTAACTAATCTATGGGGGTGGCAAAAGCCAACACATTCTGGCTAGGCTTATAAATGCCTTCGGGCAGATAGCCTAGTACCTACCTATGAACCTATGGGCCTTTGAACCTATGAAACTGTGTGTGGGGTTGGGGTGGTTAAAAGGGAGATGTCAAATGATGGCACTGTTTCGGCTCCTGTCAACCCCACCTGTGCCTCAACAGTACTATCATCATCTTCAGTGTCTATCTGGACACCAACATCAGATTGCATTCAGGATGGACCCTGACCCACCTCACCACCTGTGGGGGAAAACAATAAATCCACTTTAAAATCTGTACAGCATTGCCTGAGATTACACACACACACACACACACACACACACACACACACACACACACACACACACACACACACACACACACACACACACACACACACACACACACACACACACACACACACACACACACATACACATGCACACAAACACCATCGTAATACCTACCTGTCTGTGACTTTACAGACAGTCCTACATATATGTCCATGTGTACCCTATCCTGCATCACACTTGGTAACATACACACATTAGTACCACTCATTAACATATCAGTCCTCTAAATGCCTACACAAGTGATCACAACACAATACCTGTTACTACACTACCTGCCTGACCTGTGTGTAGTGGTTTTAGATGGCCTCATTGCTGTCATTCGGTGTTCACCCTGTGTATGTCCAGACATCATGAGCATGGCCCTTATATGTGTGGGCTACTATGTTCACTCCATAATATCACGCACTGATGTGTCATGTGTATGTAATGCTCAGTACATGCCAGATATGCTGCTCAATCAGCCTATCATGTGACAACTGTAATATATGGATACACTGCCTGGTGTTGACTAGTACTTCCCCAATGCATCTGTAGTGCTGCATACATGGGTTGTAGGTGACCTCTCTGCTGAATGCGATATTAAGGGTGTACCTGGTGTCTACCTTCCCTCTCAATGGCTGTTTCATGCTACAGACCATATTATACTATCAGCTGTCCTGTGATTACATACATGATAAGTATTCCTGGTGTGTATTGTGGCAGTCCATGTCCATGTACTGCATGATCCAAAAGGGAGGTACTGCTGTATGAACACCCCACAATCACACATGTGCATACATGGCCAGCCACACAAACACATACACATGCACACACATATCCTACATGCATCAACCTACCTCCACTTCACCAGAGTGACCCTACAGACAAACTAAATACCCACCAGGATGCACACACACACATACAAGTGAGATTGCACAATGATAGTACACACAGTCTTCCTATTACCCATCTGTCAACATGCATAATATATAGTACCCAACAGCATGCAGTGCAGCTATAGTCAATCCATGCTAGCAACAGTATACATGTGTGCGATGCATGTGCTGTGTTACTAGGTGATGCCCATTCCCCTGGATACCACTGCACCCATGTACACAGTATTGCTGTGCACCTGTTCTGCACCCTGCCATGTACTGTGCACCACACCTCGCAGGTGTGCAGCCCATTGCTGAATGTGTACTACTGTGTTGGTTACGTCAGCTTTAATGCTCACAGCCCCTATATTTTCCAGCAACACATAACTGGGATGATATGTGGACAGATGTCATTTGTGAATGCCTGATGTCTGATTTACAGCTCTCAACATCAGTGGACCATGTATGACCAATCCAATACTCTTACACTGACAATCATCAGAACATATCATGGCTATGGGGGGGGTGTACACACCCTTATTGATATGATGCACCCATCCTTGATCTGCCATGGGGCCACATCGCAGCATATCTTAACAGTACATGAGCCTGATATGTGACATATGTCCTGTACTTTCACATGCACTGTCTATGGAATGTGTTAGGTGTGCAGATGCTGACCATGATGCATACACACCGTGTGGGCATATGTGTGCACACCCTTATCATGATGGTTTGTTGCACATCTTGTTGTGTGTACTACAGCAGTCACTACTCCTGGCAGGGGTATACCAGCATGGGCCATCTGCATTTGCCAGTGTATGCTCAGTCTGCCCTACACATGTCCCCCTAAACTGCATGACTGCAGGGTCTACTCATGTGCACATCCCTTGGTGTTCACACACTGCCATCACTATTGCTGTGGGGGTAGGGTTATGTCTGCCACAGGTTCTGAACCTATGTGCAGATACAGACATTCTTAGCATCCTTAGGATCCCTGCTGCAGTGCATTGGTGTGTCATGCTGACACCCCCTTCAGCCTTTTTGCAGATGCATGACAAGTAAGCCCTACATGTGTGTCACTTTGTAGTGTCCCATACACTGAACACCACATGTTACAGCCTAGTCCCAGCTGATAATGTGGACCACTGTAATGCCTTATGCCATAGTGTATCTCTGCAGCAGTTGCCATTGTCCTATAGGTATATACACTGGTGTTGCACTGTATATGGGTGTTGTTCCATAAATGTTCCTACTGTAGGCCATGTCTCCCACAATTATGTTACTCCCTGTGGAGACATTCCACAATGACAGGATATTAATTATTATGCAGGTGTCCGACATACCCTTCCAATATCCCATAATGGTCACCCCTGTGATACCATGCATTTCAAAGCAACAATACGTGTACATGTACAGCATGCATTCTAGGTAGGTGTGTTAGATGTGTGCATGGAATATACCATCACAATTACATGCCCAGTGTATTGGCATCTACGTAAACCATACTCACCAGCTACAGGCTGTTGATTTGGTGGTATCCCAGAGGGACCTACATAAGAGGGTGAGAGATGCAAAGTCAGTGGCTACACCTGTGACATTGCTACAGGGTGGGTGCAGTATTACAATACATCAGTAGTACATTTCCACAATACTACCACATATGTACTATGCAGCAACAAAATATATCTATGACATGTCAGATATGCATGATCTACCTGCACTGATGTGGATGTATATGCAACAGTGGTCTACTGATGTGCCCTGTGGACTTACCTGCATGCTCCTCGGCCAGTGTGTGGGTGGCACCCACCTCCACAAAGGTGTCTGGCAGTTGGTGGCTGGCCGGATGGGCAGGTGCCATGAGACTTGCCAGGAGCTCCTCCACATGTGTCGGGGGGATAGATGGAGGTGATCCCCCTGGACTGCAGCAGCACACCAACAGGCATTGTGTAGCAGGTCAGAACAATGATGCCGGACCTGCTCATAACTGCGGTTGTGCAGTCTGACATCATTGACCCTGTGGATAAGGTCGTTCCACATGGCAGTCCACTCCTGCTGATCATGGGTGGCCTGGCCAAACAAGATCGCATAGTGCTGTATTAGTTCTTGTAGCAGGATTTCATTTTCAGCTGCTGTGTAGGCTGTCAGCCTTCCATGGGACATGGTGCCTGAAAGACAAAAAGATAGACACAGGTGTGAGCACGTCATGCAGCAAGGTTACCACAGTTCTTAATACACATCACTGTCATCCCCCAACATATCAGTGACAACATACTGTACACACAACTCAATAGGTATGACTACAGCATACCTACCAGTGGGGCAGATATTGTACTGTACCACGCATTGTGCAATGTGTTTGTAGCGATGTTCCCTGTGTGGACACTATCATTGTTGGCCTGTTACAGACTATTCACCTGCATGCAATTGTCAGGGCCACAGTGGTTCCATATATGCCTGTGGTGTACTTGCTATGTGTTTGCTGCACATCTGACATTCTGTGTTATTGCAGTTATCTATGCATGCTGTTGGACATGTTCTGGGATTATGTAGACTATTACTACTGACATATGTTCTATAACAGTGACACAATAGCATGTATATGTACTATGGGCCAGCAGAACCACCTCTCCAAACTCATCTGCCCATGTTACCAGGTCACATCACATGTGTGACATACCCTGGGGCCTCCTTATGTACTGGTCCAGCAATACTATCAGGTGGAACCAACCCAGGGGATATTGTCCCCCCCAGGGCACATGCAGACATGTTCCTGTCCCCTGAGGACAGTTCCAGGGTCTGTTCCATAATGGGCTCCACAGACACATGTGGGATGTGCTACATCATCTTGTGATAATACAATACTTGGGACAATAGCATAAATATGTTGACACATGGGTATCTGTATATTTGTGGACATACCTGTATATATATATATATATATACATATATACACACACATATATATATATATATATATATATATATATATATATATATATACACACACACACACACACACACACACACACACACATGGGTATCTGTATATTTGTGGACATACCTGTAGATATATATATATATATATATATATATATATATATATATATATAGACATATGCATACCTATATGTGGGGTACATTCAGACATCAGGTCCACAATTTCAAAACACCTTCTTGCACAGCTGCCCTGTTCTGGCTTGCTACAACACAGGCAGGTGCAACATATGGACAGGGCCTGACATTAGGGGGGTATATGTAGGGCCGGATTGCAGGGAACCCTATTACACATCTATGGCATTCCTGCATGCTACAATACAGGTTAACCTGAGTATCCTGCAAGAGTTGTGGTGTGGAACCCACGTGTCCATCATTATGGCATTAGTTCCACCACCAGCTATTGGCCATGTAATATACATACTTCCCATTATACAACACACACTATGATGGCTTACATCTTATCAGTCAGTGCTGCTCTGCACAGTTGACGGGTATGGCCCACTACCCAAAGGGACGGACTCTATTGTCCTTAGCAGTTGTTCAGCTGAACATCATTACAACAGCAACACCTGAAGGCACATATAAATAATTGCACATCATCTATCCCATTATTATGTACCAAGTACTAAGGTCAGTTACATACATATATAATTCACATACCTGTTCTGGGAAGGCAGACTCTTCTGGATGTTTTTCTTTTTTTTTCTGTGCATTATACATACTCTCTCTCACACACACACTCTCAGTCTCTCTCCAGTAAATGGAATGAGCTGCTTTGCATAGATTGCAGCATGGAATTTGCAGGTGATGCACATGATCAGGTGATGGCCTCTGCACCAGTCAGTGTCCTCCACTTGCTATCTGCATGCAGCATACTGTGTAGTACTTCCAATTACCACTGTCATTGCAATCAACTACTATAAATCCCTACATCAGGTGCGCATGGTCCCTTTACCTTTCCTGTATGAGGGATATCCTTCCTGTGTGTGGGCAGCAGTGTTACAGACAGCAGATAGCAATACCTCTTACAGGAGAACCTGCACACTCAGGCCAACTACATATTTATAGGAGGTTCCAGAACTACAGACAGAGTGTAAGTAGTGATGTTGTCTGCATTGTATAGCACCGGTGTTACAGGATTTGTGTGCACATACTAGTTTAACTTGGAATGCAATCTGTCTGCATAGCTCTCAACTGTGGGCCTATCCTCTTGATGGTCGAGGTGTGCCTATTATGTTTTGTCTGTCTACCACAAAGATCTTGTGTCAGATATATCACTGTCAGTTTGTGTGTTGAATGCTATCAGTACATGGCTACATACATTTCTGTTTCTAACTTCATATTCCTGACTAAGGGTATGTTGCACACTATCCTGTAACACCAGTGACTTGCTTAGAGTATGACAACAGTTTTACACATATGGGCCTGTGTTCCAGCTTCTGTCCTCCACCTAAATACCAGGCTTTGTACATATGACATGCTGTCAGGGGTTGTTATGCAGTGAGCTGTGAGTATGTCATGCTTCCATTCCTGCCATCAGTCCACTACTGTTGTGTCCTCCACACATATTGTGTGGTTGGTTCCATATATGTGTGGGCTTTACCTACTCAATACATGTGTGTCCTTATGCAGTCCAGAGGTCAGTGTATGTTACAGTAGTATATGGACCTGTATTATTGAGTCTTGGGGGGAATGTATATATATATATATATATATATATATATATGTATATATATGTATATATATATATATATATATATATATATATATATATATATATATATATATATATATAGATGTATATCTGTATCTGCATTTATGTGTCTTTGTATATGTATCCTAGGGATGGTGATTGCTTCCACATTGTACATTCCCTATGGTAGCCAGACTGTACTGCATGATGTTACTGATACCAGCCTGACATCATACAGGTGGGATGGAGTACTGTTAACATCTTATGCCCATGTTGATCTGCAACAGTTGGTAGTGTATTGCAGGGCAAATGTGTTTGGCTATGGGGGAATACCTATACGTACAAGACATATGTTGTTTGGGCCCCCTCAACCCCATTAACTGTCCATGTGGACATATATGTTTTTGTTATGTTCCCATTTTTATCTACAGATGTATGTCTGTATATACCTATATAGATATATATATCTGATTACATATATATATATATATATATATATATATATATATATATATATATATATATATATATATATATGACATATATATATATATAGACATATAGATGTATATATATATATATAGGCGTATGCATATATATATATATATATATATATATATATATATATATATATGTGTGTGTGTGTGTGTGTGTGTATATTTCTATATCTATATCTATATCTACATATATAGATATGTATATATATATATATATATATATATATATATATATACACACACACACACACACACACACACACACACACACACACACACACACACACACACACACACACACACACACACACACACACACACATGCATCTACATGTTTAGATACATTTCCTGTACTGTTGAATGACTGGGCTGGATGATATGTTTGTGAAACATCAGAGTTATGTTTATCTGACATGGCTTAGTGGTAAATCACTTTGGCTATGGTGTGCAGGGTCCTGGATTCGAGCCTTGCAGAGGCTGTTTATTTTGTTGCTGGGCAGAACACGCGCCATTGGATACAGAGTGATTAAGGCACTTTTAAACAGTTGTAAGCGGGTTTGCATGGAGATACACACTGCTAACGTCTAGTTACAGTTTCTTATACTCAGCTTCTAAATTGCTTAACCTGTGTAGGCATTGCTTACCCCCACACAAACAAGCTTAAACCCACTTACTGCTGCTGAAAAGTGCTTACTCCCGCTTACCCCTGTGCTTATTTCTTTAAAAGAAAAGAAAAAAAGGGTTCATAGGTTTATAGGTTCATACTAGGCTATCTGCCCTAGGGCATTTATAAGCCTAGCCAGAGTGTGTTTGGCTTTCGCCACCCATTTTAAATTAATTTTGCTATGCCCTTTTTCGAGGTTAGTATACTGTGCCTCTGTCTAACAGTGACACAGTAGTGATACCCGGGGTAAACCTACTATCTCCCATCCACTCATCAAGATTCCTCTTGAAGAGAGTCAATGAGGGACTCTGCCTAATCTGGACTGGGATTTTATTCCAGAGTGAAGGGAGCCTCTGGGTTATGAATCTGTCCCTCCAGCATGTCCTATATATTTCAGTGCTGAGGTTCAAGTCTCTCGAGCGCGTAGCTCAATGGGATTTGGATTTTCTGAGGTGCAGCATGTCCATTAATTCCGGGTTGGACATGGCTTTATATGTCAGGCACAGATCGCCTCTGAGCAGGCCGTATGCCACTGAGTAGAGCTGGAGTTTCTTTAACCGGGCAGCATATGGCATCTGTTTGTGCCCTTTGATCCTCTTGGTGAGGTACTTTTGGGGTCTTTCCAGTTGCTGCAGGTGTCTGGTAAGGTACATCCCCAGAGGGGCATTGTACTCAATTATGGGCCTGAAGAGGGATGAGTAAAGAGGCTCGATGACCTACCCTGATCTAGATGTGAATCCCTTCATGATTAGGTGTGCTATATAAAATGTTTTTCTAACCACTTTGGCACGTGGTTGTTAAATGAGAGATTGCTATCAACTTGGGTCCCCAGGTCCCTAATTACTTCTTCCGTACTTAATGGATTACCACCTATATGGTAATTTGTGGGCACTTTGTTTTTGCCAAAGGGGATGACTATACACTTTTTGGCGTTTAGCTTGAGGCCATGGCTCTGGCACCAGTTGTCTGTTTCTATGAGGCCCTTTTGTAGGATGCTTGTGTCAGCTGGAGAGTCGATTATGGCGCCCAGTTTGCAGTCATCTGCGAACTTGGTCAGCCACAGTCCTTCAGTGTTAGCCTGTACCTCCGAGAAATATATATAACAGTGACACAATAGCATGTATATGTACTATTGGCCAAGAGACGTCCCAGGACTGAACCTTGTGGGACGCCACTTGTAACTGGTTTGGAGTCTGACATGGCTCCAGCAATTCTAACCATGTGGGTTCTGTCCTTGAGCCATTTTGCAGGTTGATAGGAAAATGGTGAAAAACAGGCACAAAGAGGGAAAGACAGTGGGGAAAATAGCTAGGGATGTGCAGGAGGGTGTAGGGAAGGTCCATAGCTGCCCATTTCTTCTACAGCAACAACTGTGCATATACAGTGAAGTTGGAGGTAGCTTTGGACACTCAAACCCCTGAGAGAGGGGTGAGGACAACAATAATATGTTATGATGCCAATTAGACCAGATTACATGTGTCCAGTGGACACGTGTGTGAAATGGACAGCTATGTATGTGGTGATATTTTTTTTTGGAACAGAATGCCCTTTTTTTCAGGCGAGAGTGAGATATTGGGGAGGGATAGTAGGTATATTTGGGGAGGTAGGTTGGGTAGGTTAGCAGACAAGACAAACAAGATGCCTACAGGGGTGGTATATGACACGTGGGGGGGTAAACACCTTGATGGGGAGGGGTGTTGGAAAACTGGATGCCCATGAGCCCCCTAGTGGAAACAGTGGGACTGAGATCCCCACCCCTGAGCAGCCACCACTGCACTTTCACAGCCTCGAAGGTGGCTGTGCTGGGGGCTGAGCCAGAAAGCCAGGCTGACATGTGGCCCTCTAGCTGGTGTAGAAAATCTCCAAACTGCTGATTGAGCTCTCTATGCACCATGGCCCGGACCTGGCGATGGGTAACAGTTTTCTGTCCACACCCGATCCTGGGGGGGGTGAACCCCATCCTCTGAGGTGGTTCCACCCAAAGATGGTGCAGGACCAACAGACGAGGAGGTCCCAAGTTGGGACCCAGATGTGCTGGTGCCCAGTGCCACAGCCAGCTGAGGTGGGACAGGTGGGTCCGCTGGGACCCGCATTCCCATACATGCTATGATGTTTATGGTGTATCAACATATGTGGGTTAGTAATAGTCAACACATTCCAGGGTTAGGTATAACAGCATGCATAGATATTTCCATTAACCCAGACACCAGATATGGAACAGTTGCATAGCAAACGGAACACATGCATATATGGGACCACAGTGGTAATAACAGCATGCAGGTATGTTGATGGCACCATGCCACCAATGTTGAAGTATTTCAACATAGCACATGTATAGAAACAGATTTAAATAATTATCAACTAATAGGACATATGTCCCAACATAACAGTGGAGTCACCACATACCAGTTGAGGTGGGTATGTAGTGTATTGTTGGAGATATTGTGGGGGGGGGAGATGTCCATTAACAACTAGTATATTCCTGTAGTTCGCATTACTTTCCTAGTCAGTGCTGTTATCTGTATCTTACAAGTATTACTACACTACCTTATTGCCTTAGTTTGGACAGTGATATGGCTGTCGTCATCTTTATACATGAGCTGGTTTTACCTGCAGTATACACCTCTTACCTGGTATACCTGTGGAGGAAATGTTTGTTAACACTGTTTCTACACATACTCCCAGATTCTAGGTTGATGTTGTGCACATACCTGTCCATCTCTTTTTGCACAGACTCTGGCCATGTCTTGACCACATGCAGGTAAACCGGGACATATCTAGACTATTGCCGTATTCAATCTTTACTGACTTACAACACTCTTATACAGGCTTTCCTACACAGGTATCTTATGTAGCACAGTGTGGGTGGACAGTGATCAATGATACCTTATTAATCAGAGCAACTGCAGCACTCACAATTCCATACAATACCAGAGTAAACAGTACCAGTACAGGGTATCAAGCTTTTATTTCTTGGCACAGTGTTTGTATCTGACATACCTGTGGAGCAATGCTTGTTAGCAATAACTGAATGTTGCCACACAAAGTACCAGATTTCACATTATTATTATGTACATACATCTCACTCTGTTACTGTACACACTCTGGTCACAGCTTGACAACATGTGGGTGTAGATAGGACATACCTGGCTTATTACTCTCATAACAGTTTCGGGAGTTGCTAGAGTGACAGGTTTGTTCTCATAGATGTGTGACAATTAGTTGTATTTCCTATTTGCTGCCTAAACATCTGGGAGCATCCCACTGACTTCCCAGGGGGACAGGGTGACAGGCAGCAGATATGGGCCCATATACTGGACATTCTGGACTTATCTGTACAGTTGTGGGGTATGGTTCTGTATACAGCCTACTTCCACTCCCAGGTTTCAGACCATGGCTGTGTCTGCTAAAACTAAAAGACTGTCCATCACAGTTGTGTGTGCTATATAGATATTGCTGTATATCTCCTATCTGTTTTCTGTCTTATAATTCTCCTGTGGTTTTACATCCTGACCTTGTATTACAACACTCTTATACAGGATTTCCTAGACAGTTATATTATTTAACACAGTGTGGGTGACAGTGATGAGTAATACCTTATTATTCAGAGCAACTGCGTCAGTCACAATGCCATACAGTACCAAAATAAACTGTATCAGTACAGGGTATCATTCTTTTATTTCTGGGCACAGTGTTCATATCTGACAGACCTGTGGGAGCAATGTTTGTTAGCACTACCTGAATGTTGCCACACACAGTACCAGATTCCACATACATCTCACTCTGTTACTGGACACACTCTGGTCACAGCTTGACAACATGGGGGTGTAAATGGGGCATATGTGGCTTATTACTCTCATAAGATTTTGGGGAGTTGCTAGTGTGCCAGCTTTGTTCTCATAGATGTGTGACAATCAGTTGTATTTCCTGTTTGCTGCCCATACCTCTGGGATCATCCCACTGATTTCCCAGGGGGATAGGGTGACAGGCAGCAGATATGAGCCAATTTACTGGACATTCTGGACATATCTGTACAGTTGTGGGGTATGATTCTGTATGCAGACTACTACCATTCCCAGGATTCGAACCATGGCTGTGTGTGCTAAAAATACAACAGTTCACATCTCAGTTGCATGTGCTATTCAGATTTTGTTGTCTGTCTTTTCACTGTTTTATGTCTATATGTCTCTCAGTTTTACTAAGTGCCTCTGGGGATTACACCAGTCATATACAAACATTCCAACACATTCTATTTATGTTGCAGAGTGTGGGTAACAGTTCCTAATACAACAGTACTATTAAGTGATTGCAAATCTACATTATCATATGATACCAGAGTATATACATGCAGTCCAGCAGTTAGACCTTTATTGTCAGGCTATTATGCTTTTATTTACATACAAACTATATGAGACTCTTCCTGCCATATTCTCCGGTGTATGCAGTACTTGCCTTAAACAATACAGGTTTTATACTGACAATTAATTTACTAATACTTTTAGATTTATTTCCTATGACAGTACATGCAAGAGTATTACTAACCTGCCTCGCGTCGCAACCTTTCCAGGTGACAGCCATGGGCCTCCTGGTTCGTGGCCCACTCACTTGCCGCTGTGAAGGACATAAGAGGAATATTTAGCCATACCTATCCATAATATACATGAGCCGGCAATTATTAAATAGGTAGTGGAGTGATACTTACACACAGCTGGGACCTCCCCTGTTATCCTAGCCTCTTGGATCCACTGATCCAAGAGATCCCCCCTTTTGCCGTTTCAGGTTGGCATAGTGATGCCTGACCTGATCACCAGTTCAGGGTATGCCAGCGGCACTGGTGAGGTCAGGGGCGAGACAGTCCCAGGCTTCCACCTTATATTTGGAACCCTGGTACTGGCCCTGCAGCAGTCTCTGCTCATGGTCTTTGACAAGAAGTCCTGCCATGCCTCTGGATTCCTGGATGACCCAGCATTGCTCCTGGAAGCACACTCCCTCTCCCCTTTCTGCCATGGTGCCTGCAAGGGGAAGCTACAACCAGTTATGAGATGTATTCCCACCTGTTGGGTTTAAGTAGGGCTGAATTCCCACACTTTGCCATGATTGGCCGGTTTTGAAAAGGCTAAGCTATGGGCAAACCTGCTTACCTAAGGATGGCATTGTTTAAAGGGGTGTACCACTGGGAACGTTGAGTTAGCTGGCCTACACATTGCTTATACCTCCTAAACTGGCCTGTGCAATGCTTAGCATTGCTTAAAATTGACTTTGCATTATATTTCCTTTTTGACATTGATTTATTATTCATTACATCTTATATATATGTCTGGTATCCATGATTCATGTGTACATACACTGTATGGGGTCCTTGCATTTATTAGGGGACTTCAACACTCTATTACATTTACACCTCACATTTGGCCTTACTGCAGTACTTCAGTTCACATACTTATGTTATGTAATAGGTTATAGAACATATGACTGTATACTGATTCCTTTCACATGTTCAGTTTGATTTTACTATAGAGAGGGTTTGTTTGGTGATACCTCACACTTATGTACTGCTGTGATGGCTTGGTGGTTAACTACTGTGACTATAGTGTGTAGGGTCTTGGGTTCAAAATCTGCAAGGCTGTTAATTTCGTTGCTGGGCAGAACAGTGGCTGTTGGATACAGAGTGATTACGGCACTTGTAAGAGGCTTTGTGCGGGTTTGCATGAGGCTAAGCAATGCTAACCTCCAGTTAAATATGCTTATGGAGAGTTAGTTTCAATATTGCTTAACCTGTGTGCATTGCTTACCCCCATGCAAATGGGCTTAAACCCATTTACTAGTGCTTACTACTGCTTACTACTGCTTACACTTGCTTACTCCCACTTACCACTGTACTAATTTAGACAGTAATGTCTAATGGTTCTTGGGAAGGTGGGGGATTTGGAAGCTGTATGGAGTTATCATTCATTACACATTTTACCTTCCATTTGTATCCATGATTCCTGTGTACATATACTGTATGGGGCACATGTGTTTATCTGTGGACTTTGCAACATTATGACATTGACACCTCACATCTGCATTTAATGCAGTACTCTAGTTCACAAATCTATGTTATTTAGTAGGTTATGCAACTAAAATATTGGTCATAACGTGATTTGACATGGAAAGTGCTGCAGTGGAACTCGAACCGAGAATGCTTGTTCATAAGGCGAATGCTCTGCCCACTACACTATTGCTATACTGCTTCATTTGTCTATATCTTATTTGTTATCCTCTTCAGCCATTTAAGCTGCATTAACCATAGCTAAGCGATGGGCAAACCCGCGCATCTACGGTTAAATTTAATCTGTTTCATAAAAATAAAAATGGTATATTTATATTGTGTATTTACTATTGCTGTTGTACACGTTGGGGGGGGTGTTGCTGGGGGTGTGCGGATACCTATGAGTGGTCTCGCTCATTCTTTTGGGCTTTCTGTTGTTCTTCAGTGTGGGGGTGTGTACATTCTGAGAGCTATGCTCTCAGACACACCCCCTGCACTCTTACACGCTCTGTGTAAGATTAGGAGCTCAGGCATTGCGCCTTCTTTAATATGCATGACGCGCTGCCATCCTGCTTCTAAATGGCCTCTTCCATGCAGGACTAAGCTAGTCCTGCATGGAAGATTAGTAAATCTGGGGGAATGTTAAGAAAAAACATTATGCTATTGATGTAACTTTTCAGGTATCTACTAATGGAATACATTTTGTGGGGGCAGAAAAGTGAAAGGCACAGTTGGTACAACTGTATTGAGCTTTTAATATATTAAATGAGTAAGTGAGCTGATCCAAAGGCTCTTTTCAGACACAACATGGGCTGAGGGAGTAACATCTGAATATATAACAAATAGATTCAGTGCTACATATTAGTAATACAATGCATTGCATAATATGTACATAATATACAGGATTATGAGCAGGTTGGCAAGCCTAACCAATGTGCCTGAGACATGGATGATAAGAAATTCACCTCAAGAGTGAAGCTCAAGAAGTAAATCTTGGCATCCATGTTAAAAACACATAATAATAGGTTACACTCTCTGACCCAATCATAATTCTTTGCAGTACACGGATCTAAGTTTTTAACTGGCTTTTAAAATTGTAAAGTAGTTGGTGAGTGCAGCCAAGAAGGCAGTGTAACATAGAACACAGTCCCTTACAGTTACACTCACCTTCCTGCCTCTCAACTGTCTAGATTTTCACAGAATGTCCAGATTTTTGCTTGATATGTTTGTTCTGTTCCTCATGAAGTCCATGGTTTTTGGACAAATTACTGAGGATTGAATTTACGAAATAATGACATACTTTTAAGTTTCGGACTTCATATCCTTCAAAACATGCAAGCGAACATGCATCTTGTTATTCTGATAACTCTCTAAATTTATAATAGGAAGTCAGGGACATGTTACTGGTATGGACAGCAGGCAGAAACAGATCTTTTATTCTGCCACTGTCATTTGCTGGTCAGTACTGGCAGATTTTACTGCCTAGTGTGAGACCAGACCTTAACTTAAACAGGGGGTGTTTAACATTTGTTAAGATGTGGTTTTGTACCATTCTAGACTGTAACTAATTTGTCTTTTTCTGAATATCAGAGCATAATCACCATGCTCTGTGCAGTACCCATTATAATAATCATCTAGTTATACAAATGCAGAAGTTTAACACCTTACAGAGGAAAAATACTTATGCTGATTATCTGCATGCATATAGCAATCATAACCTTAAATTAGAACTGTAGCTGGGTCATCTAGTACCCTGGCATGCTATGCAGTTTCCCATACTTGTGCATTCCCTCAACTCAAAGCTGAGAAGCAAAAAAAATAAACATTCTCTCAAAGTTGAAGACAAAAACAGCTCTTCTGCTTTACAATTACAGCAAGCTACCTATTGCAAATTCAACAATATGTAACAAATAAAGCAAGCATCTTGTTACAGTTAGATCACCACACACTGAGTACACTGATTACTTCAATACTTCAGCCATAAAAGAATACCAGAACTCCAGTCTCACACCATCGGCACCTGCCAATAACACCTCCTAAAACCTTTCACATTGGACAGTGACCCCCTTTGCCCTACCCTACTTATGGTACTGACTTAAATGTAAAAAAAAATATGAACTAGAAATAAGACTAAAATTAGTAAGGAAAGCTTATTGCCTGTTCTTAAACATAGCAACTAAGAACCATTAAAAACCCAACCTTTAGCTGAAGTAGTTATTCATTTTAATTCAACCTTCCTCACCATATTGAACTACCTGTCCTCTCCAAGTAAAAAAAGTGTCAGACTGAAACATGCACATAAAAATAGCTACTGCACAACAGAGACAACATAAAAAAGTGTAATCAATAAAAAAGCTGCAGATCATCTGTAGCAAGATTTATACTTGTGAAATGTAACTAAGAATACTTTCCTAACAGCAAAATAAAATTAGTAAAATGATCTATAAAAAAACATTTATTTGCTGATTTAAATGTAGAATCCTAGTGCTGTTATTTGTAGATCCACCCATTTTGCAAAGAAACAGGAGGTCAAACAAGATGGGGTCTTTCGTGGCTCAAAAAGTGAGACATACCACCTTGGAGCACACAGCTGGCTACTACGTATGAGTCATGCTAATGTAACAGGATAGTTATAGGATTTAGGCATATAATTTTCTTGATTAGGTATCTTTGAAGCCTTTTCATTTGAGAGACATGCTTGGATTTATACATACCAAATGGGGGCACTGTATTTAATGATGGGAATGATGAGGGAAGGGTAGAATGGTAGAATTCTTTTTTGGATCTTGGAAGACATTCATTTGGAAAATAACTGGATCAGATAGAAGATTTTTTTAACTATAGGGGAAACACGATGATTGAATGAAAAAGAGTTGTCCACATAAATATCCAGATCTCTTAAAACAGCATCTTTCTGAACATTGTACTGATTTATAACTTATGAGGGGAGAACAGCTTTTTGCCAAATGCTAACACTATATACTTTTTTATACTGAGTTTGAGACTATTTTCCATATACCAGGTATGTGCATATTCCAGTCCTTCCAGAAGATGAGTGGATACCACTGCCCGGCATACTTCTGGGATGTTGGATTGAATGTCTGCAAAATAAATGCTAAATACGAAAGGTCCTAACTTTGACCCATATGGTACTCAACTAGTTACACTTTAATGTTCAAAAAAGTCCTAGCAACAACATGGGATCTGTTTGATAGTCAATTTGTAACACAGTGGATAACACAACCTTCCCTCAGGAAATACCAACAAATATAACTCCCTGTGCTATCACTAGGGAACAGGTCCTTAATGCTCTCTCTAAGGCCAAGAACACTGTATCGATGGGCCCAGACAATATCCCAAGATGCCTTCTAAATAACATGAACCATGACCTATCAGGCCATCAGAAATTGCTGTTTAATGGTAGCCTTCAAACAGACTTTGTGCCTCAGGAATGGAGAACATTAGCAGTCAACCCTCTGCACAAAGGTGGGCCATCTACAGACCCTGGAAACTGCAGACTCATAAGTCACACTAGCCTTTTATGTAAAACCATGGAAAGAATTATCATGGAAATGATCAATAATGATATAGTAAACCTCCAGACACTGGACTCAACCCGGCTTGGTTTCATCAATGGCAGATCATACCTACTCAACCTGGCAGTGTTCTTTGAGAAGGTCACCAAAGCAATTGATGAGGGCAAAATGGTTCACGCTGTCTATCTTGACTTGGCCAAGGCATTTGACACAATACCCCACTCCAGAATTGTTGACAAACTCAAAAAATTAGGTACAAACCCGTATGTTACCCAGTGGATAGCCAACTGGGTCACAAGCAGGACCCAGGAAGTTAGAATTGGGAAGTCCACCTCCAGAAAGAGGGCAGTGACAAATTATGTCCCTCAGAGATCAGTCCTCGGACCGCTCCTTTTTGACATTTACTTCTCTGAAGTTAAGGCCAATGTCAATGGTCTCAGTCTAACTAAATTTGCAAATGATGGCAAATTAGGATCTGTCATTGAATCCTACACAGACACAAATTTTCTCCAGAAAGGGCTGAGACAGACAAACAACTGGTGTCAGAGCCATGGACTAAAACTAAATGTCAATAAATGCATAAGAGTATCCTTTGGGAAGACATCCACCCCTGGTAACTATCATATTGAAAACACACCCCTTAGAGTTCACCCAATAGTGAGGGACTTAGGAACACACATTAACAGTAATCTATCCTTTGACCATCATATGTCTACAGTAGTGAGGAAATTATTCTATGTTCGGCAACTTATAAACAAAGGTATGGCACTGAGGTCCAAGTAAGTCATTGTTCTACTGTATTTGGCATCCATTAGACCTATCATTGAGTACAGTGCCCCCTTTGGTATGTACCAAACCAGGGATATCCAACAAATGGAATGTCCACAAAGGTTCCTCCCTGAAAAAATACAGGGCATAAGTAAAATGTCCTATGCAGACTGCCTCAAGACCTTATCCCTGTATTCTGTCACCTACAGGCTGTTGAGGGGAGATCTATGCCTGGCATATAGGGAATTGTCAGACCCCACTCTGATGGACCTCCTGCATATCTGCAAAACAAACAGAACCAGAATTACCCATTCTAAAGATTTTAACCTTGTCTGTGATATAAATAGGACATGATGGAGAGATAGGTATGCATCTCAGAGACAACCCCTTCTCTGAAACAGGTTATTCATCCATGCAAAGCAGAGTTCCTCCCTAACCCAATTCATAGGTAACTTGGACCAGTGGATGTGGAACAGGAAATTCATCCCTGGCTTGGCACCTAAGTCTCTAACAGATGCAAGAACTATATTGTTTTAACTCCTAGGCCCCTGCTTGTAAATGTTTAATTTCCCAAGACTCTGCTTACACTTATCAAGGGTACCAAAAGTGGTCAGAGACCTGGGATGGATGGCTAGGCTTAGAAAGGCTCTTGTGGTTGTGATATATGGGTCCTGGCACAGTAATCAAGGAGCCTCAATCCTCACCACTCACACCAGTAAGGGGCATCCCACATTCGGAAGGATAACAAATACACACACAGTAAGGTACAATTTCCCTTAAGAGCACACAGAGATCACAGTCAGTCTGGGGCTGGTTTCTCCCTTTCTCTCCAGATCCCCAATAAGACTCCCCACTGGTACAGTCATAGGGTACAGATCTCAGCCTAGTGGTCAAACTGAAACCTCCAGCACCCTCTCTGTCCAAGCAGTGCTTCATGTCCCTACCAAGTAGGTGACACACACACACACACACACACACACACACACACACACACACACACACACACACACACACACACACACACACACACACACACACACACACACACACACACACACACACACACACACACACACACACACACACACACACACTCTTTAAGATATGAGTTATATACAAAAACACAGACACTCCTGGGGAAGGCTGGCACAGGTTCTCCAGCCATGCCCCTTCCTGCCAGCCTGTAAGGTAGTACCAGCTGCCACCAACCACTAATATCAGCTACTAATAAGGCCCTTACCAAAGGGTGCCCAATTATTACTGTGCAATATTATTATCCAAATAGTAAGTGTGACTAAGCAGCAAGACTATTGGAGTGGCTTTGTACAATATCTCACTATATGTATATGCAATGTATTCTAGAGCTTAAATTACCTCTGCACAAAACAGCCACAATTGAAAGGTTTAAAATATTTAATAATAAATAATAAAAACACACGACAATACTTCTTACTACACAGTGCTAGTCAAGAATTTTGACATCACAGGAAAATGCTTAAAATAATACTGTAGAATAGTTCTGACATAAATATAGAAAACAGCTAGACTAAACTTACTGTTTTCTATCTTTTCCCTAACAGCAATCCCAGTTCTAAATAAACTTACATATAGAGCAAAAGCAGAGTACTGGTGAGTTGTTGTCAGCTTTAGAAAAATCCAAAAATGCTCCTTTCTTTCTGTCCTTAAATTGATAACACAGTACTGCTTCACATTGTATCATTCTTGACACTTCTCAGGTTTCCCAGGCTAACAGAAACTCAGAGTTTAACACAGCTTTGATCTTGTACCAGGTCAGGAAACCACAGCAATTAAAGACATTATATATATGTACAATCTAGCAATTAACTCTGGTCTCAAAACAATAGAAAGAATTGGCTGGTTTAGACATCATGGCTCTGAGTTTGAGATCAAACAGTCATACAAGGCTTGACTTATCAGCTTTCTTCCAGCAGAGTGCACTGTTGTTACATTTTTGATGTTCAACATTTAACACAATTTTCTTCCATTTAAGAGAACAATCCTGTGGCTTATATTAATATTTACAAATGACAGAATTATCTACAAAATCTAGCTAGGCTGGCAGCCTTCACATATCCCCCCCCAGAGAACTCAAGCTAGTTTTTCAAGTGATCTTTGAGAAACCTTGCTTGAGAGGGTTAGGTCTATCTGGAAACACCTTACCCCATTCCCTGTCTTGATAGCCCATCTACATTGGAGTTGCTAACTCTACTGGGTGCTGCACTGACATATCATATGTTTACAACCCTAGGCTCCATCTTAGCAACTTGACATTTTGCTGGCTGGCTTGGTGTAACCATGTTCAGGGATTGAGATCTGTAACTACAGTGAGTTTTCTTCCATACAGATAAGGCTGAAGTTTCTGCAGTGCCCACAGTATGACTAGACATTCCTTTTCTACGGCTGCATAACATTCCTCCCTAGGCAGAAGCCTACAACTGAGAAAAGACACTCGGTGTTCTTCTCCTTCTGAAGAAATCTGGCTAAGTACAGCCCCCACCCCATGGTTTGAAGCATCTACCTGCACAACAAATTCTTTGCTGTAATCTGGACTGGCTAACACAGTGGGGCCCTCCCAAAGCTTTTTTAAGCTTCTGGAATGCCTGCTCACATGTTGTGGTCCACACTACCTTATCTGGCCTGTTTTTCCTTGCCAGATCTGTGAGGGGAGCAGCTATGGTACTCTAATTGAGGATGAGCTTTCTGTAGTACCTTGATGTCCCTAAGAATGCCCTCACCTGCTTTTTTGGGAACAGGTGCATGCCACGCCTGAATGGCTTCCACTTTGGCAGATTCTGGCCTGATCTTATTACTCCCCACTCTATGTCCCAGGTGGGAGATCTCTGCCATACTTACCTGACATTTGTTGGGCTTAATTGCCAGCCCTGTCCTCTGTCGTCTGCCCAGCACCTCCCTGACATGTTGAAGGTGCTCTTGCCAGGAGCGGCTGTAGATGGCAATCTCATCTAAGTAAGCAAGAGCAAACCCTTCTGCTCCTGCTAGGATGTGATCTACCAGCCTCTGAAAAGTTGCTGGGGCATTTCTCATCCCAAAGGGCATCTTTGTGAACTCATACAAGCCAAAAGGAGTCACAACGGCTGACCTGTCTCTAGCACTGGGAGTCAAGGACACCTGACATAACCCTTGGTAAGGTCAATGGTTGTAAGATACTTAGCCCCACCCAGCTGTTCTAGGGCCTCATCTGTCCTAGGCATGGGGTAAGCATCTGACTCTGTGTGACTGTTTAATTTCCTGTAGTCCACACAGAACCTGGTTCTGCCATTCATCTTTGGGACCAGCACCACTGGGGAGGCCCATGGACTGTTGGACTCTTGAATTACCCCTAGTTCCAACATCTCCTATATCTCCTCCCTCAGAGTCTTTTTGACTCTCTCAGGCACCCTATAAGGGGCACGCCTAATAGGCTTTTCGGGTCCTGTATCCACCTGATACTACACCAAATGGGTGCACCCTGGTTTCCCAGTGAACACATCCCCAAACTCCCGTAACACTGCTCGGAGTTTTTGAACCTGGGTAGGAGATAGCTGCTGGGACATCACTACCCCTTCCACTGAGGTTTCAGTCCGAGCCTCACTGAGGAGATCAGTCACCAGATCTCCCTCAGACTCCTTCTGCAATCCACTGCAAATACTCAACACAAGCCCCCCTATCATGGTAAGATTTCAGCATGTTAACATGGTACAATTTGTGCTCCTGCCTCCTGCCTAGCAGTTCTACCATGTAGTTAACATCACTTACCTCCTTGTAGGGTCCCTCCCAAGCTGATTGCAGCTTGTTGTTTCTGACAGGAATGAAAACTATTACCTGCTGCCCTACAGCATACTCTCTAGCTCGAGCATTCCTGTCATACCATACCCTTTTCTATTGTTGGGCTTCTTCCAGTTTCTCCTGGGCCAAGCCCATGAGTTCCCTGAGGCTTGTCCTGAGGTTTAGGACATATGCCACAACAGACTCCTTGTGAGATTCACACTCACCCTCCCACTCATCACAAATTAAATCTAGTGATCCCCTCACCCTATGTCCATACAGCAACTCAAAGGGTGAAAAACCTGTGGATTCCTGGAGAACTTCTCTGTAAGCAAACAACAGATGGGAAAAATATTTGTCCCACTCCCTCTTAAATTGGTCTGCAAATGCCTGTAGCATGGACTTGACTGTAGAGTTTAACCACTCAACAAGATCATTAGTCTGGAGATGTCTGACATGAAATTTGCACCTCTGTCAGTCAGTATTTCTTTTGGGAAACCTACCCTGCTGAAAATATCTAACAAAGCATTTGCCTCCTTTTTTGCCTCAATGCAGGGCAAAGCCACTGCCTCAGGGTATCTTGTAGCATAATCTACTACCACTAGGATGTACTTGTTCTCTGTGGAACTTGCGGTACTCAAAGGTCCCACAATATCCATAGCTACCCTCTGAAATGGTTCCTCAATCACAGGCAAAGGCATTAAAGGAGCTTTCACCTTATCTCCTACCTTGCCTACATTTTGGCACTGCTCACATCTCCTGCAGTACCCTGTTACATCTCTGGAAATTCCAGGTCAAAAGAAATTCTGCATAATATGTCTTTTTGTATGTTTGATGCTGAAATGACCTGCCAAGGGAATATCATGGGCTATGGCTAGAAGTGCCAGATGGTAGGCTCTAGGCACTACCAACTGCTGTATCCTCTCACCTTTTAGCCCTCACTCAGGGGTTCACTCTTTATACAGTAACTTTTTGTCCCAGTATACAAATCCCCCCTTCCTTTGAGAATCGGGTGCCTCACTAGCTACCTGCCTTAGGCCTTGCAATGTATGGTCTGAGAGCTGAGCCTGTCACAACTCTCTCTTTGTAACCCTTCCCAGCTCCCCTTCCACAGGAAGTCTGGCATCCTCTGACAGTGATGCCTCACTGTCAGCCAGGGTACTACTACTCACCTCTACCTTTGTAGTCACTCTGTTCAAGGGAACATCAGTACCCACAAGCAGCTGTGGCTCACCTTCAGTCTCACTGATACAGATTAGCTCCCTCCCTGAAGTAACCACCTCACCAGTCCTGGCTGCAAGTATGCAGTATATCTGGGTCTGCCCCAGGCTACCAGACTCAGATGCTTGTCCCGAAGCCTGACTGTGTGTAACGGCATTAACACATGGTACTGACTCATCCAAATCCTTCCCTATCAGGAGATCTGCAGGCTGGTAGTTCAGTACCCTTGTTGTCTCGAGACAACCTACTATTGGTATTTTGTCTTTACCACTTACTGACTACTTCACCTTTTGTTCTCCACCTTGCATCTGTGGACATCTGTATGCCACATGGCCTCACTGGTTGCATTCAAAACATTTAACCCTAGGTCCTGGACATGTACCTGGACTAGTAGCTCCCCCTGCTACTGGCAGATTCTGTTGGGGCAGTCTGGGCTGCCCACCATGGGTTCCTTTAGACCCATGCGCAGTACTGGGGGTGCCTTTCCTGTGCAGGGATATCCTGTTGCTAGGTATAGGTTTCCCTTCTTTCCCAACTCATCTGAAGTAGCACATTGTCTATCAGCTGACCAGATCCTCATGTCCTCAGGCAAAGTGCTAAGGGCTTGTTCCCTCACCAAAAAGTCTGCCAGCCCTTCAGAAGTAGTGACCTGACATCCATTCACCCACATATGAAAATAAGTGCTCAGTTCAGCAACATATTCACACACACTTTCATCTCCCTTGCGTCTCTGCACACAAAACTTTTTCCTATAAGTTTCAGGTGTTAGCTTAAAAAATTCTGACAGACAATTCTTAACAGCAGTATAATCAAAACAATTTATGATCAGAAAGTTTATACAACACAGTTATAGCTTTACCATAGATTAAGGGGGTCAGGAACTGTACCCAGAGCCTTTGGTCAACATCATACTGTTTACATGCCCTCTCAAACATATGAATGAAACTATCAAAATTATCCCCCTTTGTAAACTGTGGAAGACATTTACTAACCTTTTGTGCTTCTGGGGTTCTGTTACTCCCTTCCCCATTACCTCCATGACTCTGGAGAAGAGTCAACATGTCCTTTTTGTGCTGCCTCTGCCTTTCCTTCTCCTCAACTTCCAGGCATAGCAATTTCTCATTCTCCTCAGCCTGTAGATGTCTCAGTCTCTCTGCTGCTTCTGTTTCCAAATGCCTGGCCTCTAACTCAAGTCTCTTTAGCTCCAGATGGATTTTTAAGTCCTCTGAAGAAAGGTTGAGCTGTTCATTCTCTGAGTGTTGTACATCTCCACGGCCAGTCTGATCACCCTCCTAATTGCTGTTTTCTGATGCAGCTGTGACCAAAGCTGCATTCATGTCTGCCTTAGTCAGGTTTCCATGCACCAGTCCCTTTACCTGGCACATCTCAGCCAATTGGCTCCTTGTCAGCTTGCCATATTCCTCTGCTGACATGCTTGCCTGCTCTCCCTGACTAACTAAGCTAAGAAAAGAAATAAAACAATTGTGATCTGAACTCTGAATATTCATTGCATGGTTGATTTAGAGTACAAAAGTACAAAAACACCTTCAGAGATCATCTTACACAAGCTACAGGAATTCACTATCCACACCACTACAAGCCAATTGCCAACCAATTAATATGTGGTGTGGATATCCCACCACTGCCAAACAATTAATATGTAATGCCCAGGCCCTGGCCCAGTAATCAAGGAGCCTCAATCCTCACCACTAACACCAGTGAGGGACCTCCACATTTTGGAAGGATAACAAACACACACACAGTAAAGTACAATTTCCTTTAAGAGCACACAGAGATCACAGTCAGTCTGGGGCTAATTTCTCCCTTTCTCTCCAGATCCCCAATAAGACTCCCCACTGGCACAGCCATAGGGTACAGATCTCAGCCTAGTGGTCAAGCTAAAACCTCCAGTGCCCTCTCTGTTCAGCCAGTGCTTCATGTCCCTGCCCAAGTAGCTGCCACACACACACACACACACACACACACACACACACACACACACACACACACACACACACACACACACACACACACACACACACACACACACACACACACACTCTTTAAGATATGAGTCATATACAAATACACATACTCATGGGGAAGGCTGGCACAGGTTCACTAGCTATGCCCCTTCCTGCCAGTCTATAAGGTAGTACCAGCTGCCACCAACCACTAATGTCAGCTACTAATAAGGCCCATACCAAAGGGTGCCCAATTATTACTGTGCAATACTATTATCCAAATAGTAAGTGTGACTGAGCAGCAAGACTATTGTAGTGGCTTTGTACAGTATCACTATGTACATGCAATGTACTCCAGAGCTTAAATTATCTCTACACAAAACAGCCACAGTTGAAAGGTTTAAGCATATTTAATAATAAATAATAAAAACACAAGACAATGATTCTTACTACACAGTGCTAGTCAAGAGTTCAGACATCACAGGAAAATGCTTAAAATAATATTGTAAAATAGTTCTGACATATATATAGAAAACAGCTAGATTAATCTTACTATTTTCTATCTTTTCCTAAGAGCAATCACAGTTCTAAATAAACTTGCATACAAAGCAAAAGCAGAGTACTGATGAGTTATCAGCTTCAGACAAAATCCAAAAATGCTCCTTTCTTTCTGTCCTTAAATTGATAACACAGTACTGCTTCACATTACATCACTCTTGACACTTCTCTGGTTTCCCAGGCTAACAGAAACTCAGAGTTTAACATAGCTTTGATCTTGCACCTGGTCAGGAAACCACAGCAATTAAAGACATTATATATGTAAAAATCTAGCAATTAACTCTGGTCTCAAAACAATAGAAATAATCTGTTGGTCCAGACATCACGGCTCCAAGTTTGAGATCAAACAATCATACCAGGCTTGACTTATCACATTTCTTCCAGCAGAGTGCACTGTTGTTACATTTTTGACATTCAACATGTAACACAATTTTCTTCCATTTAAGAGACCAAGCCTGTGGCTTATATTAATATTTACAAATGACAGAATTATCTACAAAAGTCTATCTAGCTAGGGTGGCAGCCTTCACAGTGGTCATTAGCCTAGTAAACACCCTATGAACCTACAAGGCTTACATTATAAATAGAAATAGAAATGAAACTACTGTTTGTGTATAAATGTAAACAGAAATGTAACTACTCTGTGTTTGACTGGAACTTAATATAATGCAATGTAAGCAAATGCAGCTTTTTTCCCTGGGCCTCTGCTGAAAATGAGCATTACCCAGTTGGACTTTCCTGGTAAACAAAGACAAATAAAATAAATAAATAAATAAATAAATAAATAATAAAATAAAAAAGTATGTTTGTCTTATTTTTAATAATATCAGCAAGGTGAGTAATAACAATAGCTTTGGCCAGATCAACATAAGTAGGGTATACCGAGAAACTACTGTTGACAGCCATTGAAACATTTCAAAGAAACAAAGAAGATATGAGAGACAGGACCTGCCCTTTACAAAGCCAAATTGACTAACAGAGATAAAACAACTGGAACTGAGAAGTTTAGACAAGGGTAGGAGCAAACTACATAGGAAAAAATGGGAATTGTGCAAAGTGGGAACAATACATACAGGGGACGAATGAGGTTTAGAAGAAGACAGGACTTAAATGATCTATGTAATATTTGACTGACAATGATTGGGTAGATTATAAGTGATGTATAATGTCTGCATCTGGGAGTGTGTCAATATGGTTTGTGATGTAAAATGCTTGCAATTAGGATTGCGTTGGAGTGGTTTGTTTTCATTTATATAAATTTATGATTGCTTATGCTGTAAATGATGGTTTAATAAAGATATTTCTTGTTTAAAAGGGGCAGAAATTGAATAATTTATGTAATGTTGCTTAGGTTATATGATATATAACAATATATGTGAAGCATAATGTTTGTTAATTTTAACTTGTTAATGCAGTTTGATTACTTTTGTATAAATGTAAATTTGCCTATGTCACAAGTGATAATTCAATAAAGGTGTTTAAAAATTGATTGGGGTCAAGAAATGTTAAGTTGCCTACGTCTGCATAAATAACTCTGCTATGATATGCTCGGTGATTTTGCATATAAGGCAAGTGGGGCTGACAGGTTTATAAGTACAATGGCCTGTAGAGGAGCCACCATCCTTTTTAGGATTTGCAGTGGCTGTTTAACAAGCATCAGGCCCAAACCATGTAGACAGGCTGAGGATGACCAGATTAAGTAGCAGCTCTAATAATGCATACTTGGTACCAATGAAAACATGGCCTGGTATGTTGTCTTGTCCCATGGAAGTATTATTTTTAGACTTTGACAAGGTTCTAAGGTGATTTAACAAGTAACCAAATTTCCAGGGATACTGCTATCAGCAATATGCATAGATGGCTAAAGTTAACACTACCTTTTCTGCTAATATATTGGCTATATTACTAAGATTAGAGTATGTAATAGTATTATGAGCTCACTGTATTCTTCAACATCATTCTTTAATTTCCTGATATAACTGAAGAAATATTGCTATTTTGGTATCTGTAGCAGCCTTTTGCTCATACTGTGCATTATATTTTCTAATAATTCTCTTACATTCCTTGCTGATATGTTTTGGTATGATCCCAAGATAAGGGACTAGGGATTTCTTACTTTTAACTATTTCCATTCTTTTGTTATACAGTTTATTGAAAAGGGTGCTTCTTTAGAGAGGGTCTATTCCTGAATTCACCATAATGTTTAGGCTAGATAGGTACCGACTACTGACTTTTCTATGCTGCTGTTTAGGTGCTGGTAAAAGTCATAGGTGAATGCAGCAAGGCTTTTGGATCCATTTTCAGAGGATTGCTGAGAACTTTGCATAGATTTTCTACAAGGTGGTGAAGTACCTAAAGATGTTCTCTGTGGGTGGTAATGGTGGTACCATTAGGCTTGGCAGATAAAATGACTGACATTTGGTCATATATAACCAGGGATGAGAAGATGCAGGGTGAGGTATAGGTAGGAGCAAGGTTGCTAAGGACTAGGTCAAGGATATTATGGCCTAGTGTGGGTAGTTTACAGTTTGCTTTAGTGTAGTGGTATTAACAAAGTCTAGGAAACGTATATCTATTTTAGGGGTGTAAGTGTGCCAATTAATACTTGGGTAAATGAAATCCCTGATTAAGAATTTGTAGATAAAGCAAATCAACCCATTGTAAGAAAAAAAAAACATAGTAACAAAATTGTTCTGCTTTTGTAGCAAACTCTTCCACTAAGCCCCATTCTTCTGCATTCATACCAAACAACTATCAGAAAAACACCTCTAATTTAACTGTTACAATCCATTTCCTATATTTTGTAAGAGAACACACAACATGCTTAAACTTTGTGCAAGAAGGTTCAACTATGGAACACTGAATGGCAAAAACCCAGGTATGAGGAATGCTGAAAAATAATGGCAGAGTTAACTTTGTGTTTTTTGTAGAAGGCAAGCCCCTTTACCCCAGAACATACACACACGTATATATATATATATATATATATATATATATATATATATATATATACACACATGGGTCTTTTTATGTTTATCGAAAGCACACTTTATCAACAAACAGAAGGTCGAACCCACTTAAGCGAAAGTGCACTACATCGGATGTGCACTTTCGCAAAAGACAATTAGCCGAAGCATGTTACAGTGGGGATAAGGAAATATATCCTTTTCCCCACTGTAATGCGATCTCAGAGTTAGTATATTTAAGTAGAGGGGTGCAGGCGGGGCTTGCCCCCCCCCCCGCAAAACAGTGTTTACAGTATTTTCTTTTTTTTCCAGTTCGGTGAATCGGCTTTTGCGAAAGTGCACTTTCATTGTAGTGCACTTTCGCGGAAGTGGGGTCTTACTTTTCTTTTTCGAGATTGTGAAAAAATTTCGATAAAGATAAAGATAAGTAGACCCATATATATAGATATATATATATATATATATATATATATATATATATATATATACCAACTCTACAGCTGCAGCAACTCAAAGAAGGGAGACATCTCCCAAAGAAGGGAATCATTGCTGGTGCATATTCAGAAATCAAACAAGCAGTAATTTCTAATGGAGTACAGCATTGAACATTATATTCCTCGGCATCTTGTGCTTTGGGCAACTGACACTTGAAAAGTTTCATCTTGGCCAGCTGTGGATATACTGTGCAAAGAGGGCATCTATAATATAGAATACTGCCACCTATACAGATATACTATCTGTAGTATTTAATTAATTCCTACAAGTACTCCTATACTGTTGCTATAATATTCTAGATGAAAAAAATTACACTGAAATCTGAAATCTTATGTACGTAGAGTTAAAACTGGCCGGTAAAAAGCATTATGCTATTTATATGTTGAAATGTACATGCACATACTTAACACACACACATACACACACACACACACACACACACACACACACACACACACACACACACACACACACACACACACACACACGCACACATTGTGTGTATTTATGTATATAAAATGGAAAAATGGACAAGGAAAACTGACCAACCATATATCTAGCTACGTGTGCATCGTATCTCTTCCATGCATGGGAAAAAGCTAATATAAACCACCTAGACCTCATCACTCAGTCTCTACTCCCTCACAAATGTCATAATCCAATAAACTACCACCATCTTGAAAAGTTATTTACCAAGAAAAATCTGTCATAGAAGTACATAAAAAAATAAAGTTAATCAATAGAAACAGCAACAAACATCAGAAATGAGCACCCAAGTCTGCATAACAAAAAATAAAAAAAGAATGAAATAACAAAGTCACTGTGACTAAGAAAGAATCATTAATGTTCTTGTAAACTTATTAGGGCAGGTAGGTCAACTTATGTGGTGACATAAATTTGTGATTCACAGCTTTAGCTGTAGTGAGAAATAGTTTCTTGTCATACTTTTTCTTCTTCCCTGGCCACCTCATAATCTATGCTTTCTCTCATGTCTAGATAATCTCTAACCTCATCTTTTCCTACCTAATTTCCCCCTTTAGAAACCCTTCTTCAGCTTACTTTGAGAAACTACAATGTCTACACTATAATAAGGAATTATATCAGACGATTGTATAATACAAATGTCAGCTATAATAATATAGAATGTAATTTCTGCTGTACTGTATGTCTTGTATATTTTTTTTGTATAATTTCTTGTGTAAGTTTTGTATAATTTCTTGTATAAGTTTTTTGTATAATCTCTGTATGTGGAGCTTTTCTCCATGGGCCTTCTCTGAAAATGGGTCTTATCCCAGTCAGACTTTCCCAGTAAACAAATGTAAAATAAATTATCAGCTAATTGGCATGTGTCTGATTCACTGGTAAATAATGTCAATGCTTTTTATTGGTAATTACCACTGGAGGTCTATGCACTACTTTGGCACGGGTACCACCCTTTGCCATTCTCCATACACACATGCAGGCATTCATACTGTGATGATCCAGGCTACCAGACAGACAGACAGACACACACACACACACACACACACACACACACACACACACACACACACACACACACACACACACACACACCACCATCACCACCACCACAACTATTTTTACACTGAACTTCTATAAACTTACCTGCAACATAGTCTTTCCAGTTAACTATAATGGATGACTGCAGTATTTTGGTTGATTTAATTATCATGGCCATCCATGCCAATTTATGTAGTCGATCCATTCTCTGAATCACTTGGCAGCATAACAAACAGTTGCTACAGTTTAGACGATGCAGATATCACTACAGAGCTCAGATTTGACTGCAAATGCAATACCATCTTTTAAAAGCGGATATGCACTAAAGAGTGATCAGGATTGGGTGATTAGGTTCATAGGTTCATAGAGTAGTACTAAGCTAACTGCCCTTGCGAGCCATTTTAAGCCTAGCCAATTATCCCTTGTGAAACTCAAACCCTGTACCTTGTGTTTGTAAGGCAAACACCTTAACCATTAGGCCACCCTCCCAACCTTAAATAAATTCCTACTGTCAGTCTCGAACCCAGGACCTTGGTAACACTAGTCTGTATGACCTACCACTAAGCCATGACTCTCATATGTCCCTTAATACCTTGTGGCCAGAACAAATGCCCTCGTTTCCCCACCCTAGCTGCACTGTTGCTTTACAGTAATAAAAGCATGTTATTAAAAACTGCAATTTAACTACATTACCTGATTAGACACAGTAAAAAAACATCCAGAAAGATAAACCCAGTCTCCTGAAGAAAGTGAAAGCATAAGTTCCAGAAACAGAGAATGAAGCAGGTTTGGAAAAGTCAAAAAGCAAGTATCATAAAAAATAGTCATCTTAGCAACAGAAAACTTCTACTCTAATCTAGAAGTTAAATTACATATATATAAATGCACTAGAAAGACTCTTAGGTAATGTTTGACCTAAGAAGTAAATTTGATGATACATTTATATTAAAATAAAAATAAAACACAGTCAAAAATTATTTTAGAAGCACAATTAATTAAAAGAAACAAGCACCATAAACTAAATCAACTTAAAATATGATGTGATTGGGGGGTATTTTTGCTTACATACATGCATTTTTGAGTTCTTGGAAGTTGCCAGCAAATGATTAACATTCTGAATATTTTAGAATGCAACAAGCATTTTGGATGCAGCATGCATCTCATCTGCTAAACCTACTAAACATGGTTGAGGATGGGACAGCATTATTGTTTGAATACATCTTTCAGTTCTTGGAATTGCTACCAAAATCATTACTCTTGTGAATACTTTTAAAGCTGTGCTATCTGGAAAATAGTATATATGTTTATGCAATACTGCACTACTGATTATGTTTATGAAATCCTGTACTACTGATATGTAAGTCTCCTCACTGGGACTCATTCAACTACCAGAACTCTGCTGATGTGTTATGTTGTGTTACTACCTATTTCAAAACTAGACTATGCAGTAGCACACAGCAATTTGCCAGAAGGGTCCTCTTAACTGACTACTTTGAAAACTTTATACTAGAATTCCACACAGTTTAAAAAGATACAACCATGAACAGTAATAAATTAGTTAAAATAGCCAGAGGATCTATTTGCATTAAAATAAACTACAAAATCTATAATTATTATACATAAGCTGCTAAATGTAAAATTCAAACAGCAAAAAATAAAAGTGCAGGTTTCATAAGACAATAAAGTCCTTTGGGATATGTATAATACAGATATTACCGCACGCTCGTGCCTCACAGCCCTCTTACGCTGAGGCTATAATGTACCATGTGCACCATCTCAAGCTACATATACAGAGCTTATCTAAACAATCTTCTATTGGTTTCTGATTCACCGGGCAGTAACTTGATAAGAAATGTTTTTATCTGAATTTATGTCAGTCACCATATATGGTGACTGACATTATTGATTTTTTTACAATGATGATTTTTTTTTACAACACTGTTTCTGAACTCTGTTGGTTTGCTGTGTGGCATTTGGGAATTTTGCATTTATCTGAATTTATATTTTATTTTTTATCACTGCTTTTCACTGCTTGTAGGAAGGAAGGGATAGTTTGTAGACAATAAGATTTACTTTGATTTATATTTTGTTGTTTTACCTTTAATTTTTACTATTAGTTGTTAGAAAAGGATAGGTTTTAGAGTGGCAGACTCTAGCCATCCCCAGGGGCCTAGTCAGCTATAAATTCACAATGAATACAGAGAGGACAATTCAGAGCTTATCTAAGCAATCCTTTCTTGGTTTGTGATTTATTGATGTTTACTAATAAAAAGAGGTGTGACTATAAGCAATGTAAAGGAATTCCAGCTTTTGTGTGACTCTCACCACTTGTACGGTCAGAGCAACGACTTTACTATACTTAATTTAATTTTTGGTTATATATTGTTGGTGTGATTTTTCTCATAGAAATTCTCTTTGAATTCTGTGGTAGCTGATTTTAATTATTCTTTTCTTTTAGAATTTTTTTATTCAGTTGCATCTGAATATGGATTCCTTAAGTATGCCATTAATGATTTGCTAAAGCACAAATATATTGTACAATGTAATAATCGCTATGTATATTTAAAGTTAACACCTGATAACACTGATGATTTGTGTTCCTCATGTCAAAAGTTAGATTATTTGCTTACCATTATTAGTAGTGAATCTAGACTTCATGATGACGATTGTACCTGTGCAGTTGGTACGACTTGTAGAATGTTGTTATATTAATGACTGGACTAATAAGATAAATAATGTTAGGCAAAGAGCAAATCAAACACATTTAGTAAAGGAAGTGTCTGTTGTCTGTAAATGCCATTCATCTCATATAGAAGATGATAATGCCACAGACAACTTTGGAATTCTGGATACAAGTATTCAGCAATCTAAGGATTCAGAGCATATAGAAGAAAATAAAATACAAGAAATAAAGGAAGAAGTTCACAACAAATAACAAGAAAGAAAAAGAAACTGGCAAATATTCATAAAGCAAAGAGAATGCATACTAAAAAGGACATATTTTGTTATGAAACACACAGATTGCAGGGAATGATAGCATTTTACTGTCAGAAACCTTCAGTCTACAGAAAAAAATACATCATGTTTCCAAAAGAGGAGGTAGAAAAAAGAGGCAAAGGGCAGAGGAAAAGAAGAAATCAAAATTGAATGTAGAAGGACTGAAGAACATTACTGTAAGAAGGAAGAAGAGAAAGACAAATGTTGACAACATGGCTCAAGCTGTGGATGTACAAAGCCAGCTAGATGAGAATTGAATGCTTGTAAATGTAATAAGTGATGAAAACAGTTGTTTTAATAATACTAATAGTGATGAAGATCATTCCTTTGTAACAACTGATAGAGCAGATATTACTGAATTAGAAATTGAAAATTCTTTAGATCTGGTCAGAAAAGAAATTCTTGTAATTGGAGATTCAGTTATTAGAGGAACTGATACTTGCATTTGCAGAGAAGATAATGAACATTGAATAGTGTTATGCTTGCCAGAAGTAAAAACAGAAGATGTGAGACAAGCCTTGGAATGCCTTATGGTAAAAAGTATGGATCTGTTTTTATTCATGTTGGTACAGATGGTCTCATCCGTAAGGACCATCTGACAGTTAGTAGGAAACTTACAGTCTTCTTAGATGGCATAGCTTGTCTGCGTGTTAGGACGTATTTTTCACAGATCATATTTAGAAAGGAGAGTCAGGTCACTGTGAATGAAAAGATTTTTTGGGTAAATACCTATGTGAAAAAAATGTCCCATTTTAAAACTAGAAATGTGTAGAGCATCTGAGCCTAATTTTGGGACGTGTTTTCAAAGAGGATGGCTTGCATTTGTCAAGATCAGGGAAGAGAATATTTGCAGCAGATATTTTGCAGTATTTGACAAAAACAAGGCAGGATTTTTGCCAGTTAAATTTTTTAAAATTTCACAGATAACAACATTTGATGAACCTCTGATGGTTGGTATTGATAGGAACATTAATAATATTTTTTATTGGAAATTTTGCTATTTTTCTACAAGACTGATGTTGCTATTGTTTGTGACTCATGATTAAAGAAGAATGATTAGGAACCAGCTCTGTCAGAGTATAAATGTTTTTTTACTGTAATGGAAATTCTAAAAAAAAATCAGGTGGGGGTGTTATGATAGGGATTAATGATAGTTGTGAGACCTGTGATTATTACATGTTTAGTGATAACACCAGTACTATAGATGGTGTAACTGTGACAATAAAGACAACCCTGATACAAATAACAATTGCTGGAGAGGATAAACCACCAAAGTCAAGTACTAATGATCTAGACGAATTGATACATTTTTGCATGAAACACAGGAGGGGAGAATAATAACAGCCAGGTACTTAAATTTATCAGAAACTGACTGAAATAACATGAATTCAACAACATTAATAAGTAAATTATTCACAATGTATGTTCAGGAATAACAATTGCTTTAGACTATTAAAAAAAAACTACCAGGGAATATAACATACTAGACATTGTGCTCCTAAAGAAATTACTGTTATTTCATGTCAAGTTTTACCACTATTAATGTGCAGCAGCCATGGGTTTATAAAGGTTAAGTTGTTGCTAGATAATTCTGCCAAACTGAGATGTAAACCAATGCACAGATTAATAACAGATTATATGGAAACAAAAACAGTCACTATGTAAAACTAACTGGAGTGATGCATTCAGTAGAAAACTGTGGAAGGAATATGGAAAGTTTTGAAAGAGAAATTTTTGAATGCAAAAATAAATAAATAAATAAATAAATAAAAATAAAAAAATGTTTAACATCGGGATCTAGGTACACAGGGTCAGTAAGATATATTTCCAAAAGAACAAGATACTTGATTAAGGCGAGAGACAAAAAATATAAAAAAATGGAAAAGATGTCAATCTACAACTTTAAAAATTGAAATAAGCAATCTGGACAAACAAATTAAGCATAGTGTAAGATAAGATCAAGAAAAATTTGAAGAAAATTTATATAAAGATATTGAGCATAATTGGAAACCATTTTATAGATAAATAAGATGTGGATTGAGTAAAGACATACAAATTGCTAAACTCTGTGCAGACTCTAAAATTTATTCTGAGACAGAACAGATTATTGCTATATTTATAAAATCTTATGCAAAACAGTTGGGCTCCACAAAGAGGGAGACCTAGTGACATCCAATTAACTCCAGATTCAGAAATCAAATTAGATTATATTGAAAAAGAACTCTGTAAACTGGATCCAAAATAAAATAAAATAAAATAAAACACAGGGTGGAGACAGAATCAGTTATAATGACCTGAGAGCAATTCATCAAGAAGTTATAGTACCATTATATTTATTATTTACTAGGTCATATAAATATGGAGTTATTCCTCAACATGCACTTATTAAACCTGTCTTTAAAGGAAAGGGAAGTAGGAGAAAAGTAGAGTCAGGCAGACCCTTATGTCTCCTTTCATGTTGTGAAAAAATAATGGAGAAGGTAACATTGGATAAGGTAATATCAGAACTGGAAACAATGGGACTTGAAACCACATATCAGCACACATATGTTGAAAATAGATCTATTACCACCTGTAACATGAGGTTTTATAACAATATAATAACAGCTATGAATGAAAGGTTGTGCTATGATGTAATTTACATAGATTTAACTTAAGCATTTGATAGTGTCATACACAAAACACTGTTAAATAAATTAGAACAGCTAGGTATTGTACTCTTGATAAGATAGATTGCTGCATGGCTTACATATAGGTCATGGCAAGTACCATACATCCACATTTTTGGTTATAGTCAGGGTGTCCCACAGGGCTTTGTCCTAGGCCCATACTTGTTTAGATTGTATCCTTTAGGGGAATACTTTTTATCTGTGGTGTTTTACAGTCTGTATGTGGAGGACTTGAAATTGTTTAAGCTGATTACACGTATACAACAAAACTTGACTAAATTGACCATTTGGGCACCAGAAAATATTATGCTGATAAATACATGAAAAACTGAGCATATGAGATTTGGAAGATATAAATTGAAAGGTTAATATTTAATAGAGCACTCAGTGATTGA
>NC_056733.1:379907120-379942120 GCF_019279795.1 Protopterus annectens
CCACAATATGTGTGTGGGCCACAACAGCAGTGGAATGATGGCAGGAATGGCAGCATGACATACTCACAGACCACTAAATAGCAACCTCTGACAGCATGTCAAATGGACAAAGCCTGGTATGTAGGTGGAGGACAGAGGTCCATATGTGAAATAGTGCTGTCATGCACAAAGCAACTTGCTGGTATTATAGGATAGTCTGCAATATGCCCTTAGTCAGGAATATGAAGTCAGAAACACAAATGGATGTATTCATATACTGATAATACTCAACACACACACACAAACACTGACAGTGATATATCTGACACAAGACCTGTGTGGTGGACAGACAAAACATAACAGGCACACCTCTGGCCATCAAGTGGATAGGCCCACAGTTGAGAGTTATGCAGGCAGACTGCATTCCATGTTAAACTAGTATATACACATAAACCCTATAACACTGGTGCTATACAATGCATACAACAACACTACTCACACTCTGTTTGTAATTCTGGAACCTCATACAAATATGTAGCTGGCCTGACTGTACAAGTTCTCTTGTAAGAGGTATTGCTACCTGCTGTCTGTAACACTGCTGCCCATACAAAGGAAGGATGCCCACCATACAGGAAAGGTAAAGGGACAATGCCAAAATAATGTAGGGATTTATAGTAAAGGGTTGCCATGACAGTGGTAACTGGAAGTACTACACAACATGCTGCATGTAGGTAGCAAGTGGAGGGCACAGATTGTTGCAGAGGCCATCACCTGATCATGTGCATCACCTACAAAAGCCATGGTGCAAGCTGTTCCAAGCAGCTCAATCCATTTACTGGAGAGAGAGAGCGAGAGAGAGAGAGAGGGGGAGAGAGAAAGAGAAACCAGATCCACAGCCAAAACCAAAACCAAAACAGAAACAAAGAAATCAGGCAAAGGGCATAATCAAGGAGAAAAAACCTCCTACAATGAAACCATCCACAGCAGACCTCATTCCCACAACAGGTATGTGAAGTATATATGCATGTAATTGACTGTAGTACTTGGTCCATAATACTGGGATAGATGATGTGGAATGATATATATGTGCCATCAGGTGTTGTTGTTGTAATGATGTTAAGCTGAACAACTGCTACGGACAATAGAGTATGTCCCTGTGGATAGTGGGCCATACCCATCAACTGTGCAGAGCAGCACTGACTGACAAGATGTAAACCAACATAGCGAGTGTTGTGTAATGGAAAGGATGTATATTACTGTGGCCAATAGCTACTGGTGGACGTAATGCTATAATGATGGACATTTGGGCTTTAGAGCCCACCACTTGCTGGGCACTTAGGTTAACATGTATTGTAGCATGCTGAAATGCCATAGGTGTGTAATAGGCTTACCTGCAATCTGGCCCTATATATACTCCCCTGATGATAGGCTGTGTCCATATGTGGCACCTGTCTGTGTTCTAGCAAGACAGAACAGTGCAGCTGTGCAGGAAAGAGAGTTAGAGATTGTGGACCTGATGTCCAAATGTACCCCATATATAGGTATGTATATGTGTATATGTGTATATATATATATATATATATATATATATATATATATATATATATATATATATATACACATGTATGTCTACAGATATACAGATACCCATATGTAGACACATATATATATATATATATATATATATATATATATATATATATATATATATATGTATATATATATATATATATATATATATATATATATATATACAACACAAAATATATCTACACACACACATATACACACACACACATATATATATATATGTGTGTGTGTGTGTGTGTGTGTGTGTGTGTGTGTGTGTGTGTGTGTGTGTGTATATGTCTACTTATATATATATATATATATATATATATACATATATATACATATATATATATATATATATATATATATATATATATATATATATATATATATATATATATATATATATATATATATATATATATATATATAAACACAAACATATGTATGTAAATACATGTCCCCTATATTATCACCATAGTGAGGGAACATCACACATAGCAACACACACAGATATATACAGCTGTAAGTGTGTGCAACATGGACAGGTATGACACATGTGGACCCCTTATTGGGACCACATTTCCCTTGTCTGTGAAGTAGGGAATGGGAATATGGGGAAGGATAGCTGCTATGTTTGTGGAGGTGATTCAGGTTGGTAGATGTAGAGGACAGCCTATAGGGGTGGCATATGACACATGTGGAGGGTAAACACCCTGGATGGTGTGTGTGGTCTGTGATGTGGAAGCCCCATGAGCCCCCATATGGAAACAATGGGAACAAGGCCCCCACCCTTTGCTAGTCACAACAGCACTTCCATGGCCCTGAAGGTGCCTGGCCTGGAGGCTGAGCAGGAAGAGCATGTGGACTCTGTGATTGTATACTGGGTGCCTCAAGGTGCTGTAGCACATCCCACAAGTTTCTGTGGAGCCCCCTATTGAACAGACCTTGGACCTGACCTCGGGTGGCAAGATCATGTCTGTTTGTGCCCCCGTGGGGGAGAACAACATCCCCTGAGGTGGTTCCACCTGAAGAAAGTGCAGGACCAGTAGATGAGGAGGCCCCAGGGTGGGTCCCACATGTGATGTGACCTGGTAACATGGCCAGATGAGGTGGGAGAGGTGGTTATATTCCCTAAACATGATATTGTGTCACTGTTATAGAACATATGTGGGTAGTAATAGTCCACACCATCCTGAAACATGTCCAACAGCATGCATAGATATCCCCAATAACACAGAATGACAGATGTGCAGCAATCACATAGCAAGCATACCACATGCATATATGGAACCATAGTGGCCTTGACAATGGCATGCAGGTGAAATAGTCTGTAATAGGCCAGCAATGATAGTGTCCACACAGGGAACATGACTACAAACACATAGCACAAAGTGTGGTACAATATAATATATGTCCCAATGCTAGGTAAGCTATAGCCACACCTATTGAGTTGTGTGAATAGTTTGCTGTCACTGATATGGTGGGGGGTGACAGAGATGTGTATTAAGAACTATGGTAATCTTGCTGTATGAGTTGCTCAGACCTGTTTCCATCTTTATGTCTTTCAGGCAAGATGTCCCATGGCCATTTACCAGGGTATTCAGCAGCAGAAAATGAGGTCATTTTGAGACACCTTATAAAGCACTATCTGGTTCTGTTCAGCAGGACCACCCATGAGCAGCAGGAGTGAACCACCCTGTGGAACGATTTAGTCCACAGGGTCAATGATGTCGGCCTGTATAACCGCAGTTATGAACAGGTCCAGCATCATTGTACTGACCTGCTTCACAATGCCTGTCAGTGTGCTGCTGCAGTACAGGGGAATCACCTCACAATGGGGGTGGGGGGTCATGCCATCCATCCCTCCCTGACACATGTTGAGGAGCTCCTCACCAGCCTCATGGCACCTGCCTGGCTACACACCCAACAGCTGGCAGAGACCATTGTGGAGGTTGGTGCTACCCACACACCAGCTGTGGAGCATGCAGGTAAGGCCACAGGGCACATCAATAAACCACTGTTGCATATGCATCTGCATCTGTACAGGTAGATCATGCATATGTGAGATGTCATATATATAGTCTGTTGCTGTGTAGTAGTAATAAACAGATGTACATAAGCAGTAGTATTATGGACTTCTACTGTTGATATACTGTAATACTGCACCCACCCTGTAGCAATGCCACAGCTTTGGCCACTGGCATCACATCTCTCACATTCTTATGTAGATCCCTCTGGGTGGCCTAATGGTTAAGGTGTTTGCCTTACAAACACAAGGTGCAGGGTTTGAATCTCACAAGGGATAATTGGCTAGGCTTAAAATGGCTCGCAAGGGCAGTTAGCCTAGTACTAACCTATGAACCTATGAACCTATACCACCAAGGCAGCAGTCTGTAGATGGTGAGTATGGTTTATGTTTATGCTTGCCAATACACCAGGCATGTAATGGCTATGGTTTATTCCATGCACACATCTAACACACCTACCCATAATGCATGCCGTACATGTTCACGTATTGTTGTTATTAAATGCACTGCATGGTGACCATGATGGGGTATCTGAAGGTTATGTCAGACATCTGCAAGATAACTAACATCCTGTCATTGTGAAATGTGTCCACAGGGATGAACATAATGGTGGGACACATGGCCTACAGTAGGGACATGTGTGAAACATCACCCTTATACAGTGCTACAACAGTGTATATACCAGTATTATAATGGCAGATGTTACAGATCTACACTGTGGCATAACATAATACTGTGGTCCACATTATTAGCTAGGACTATGCTGTTACATATGGTGTTCATTGTGTGGGACACTGAAAACTGACACACATGTGTAGGCCATACTTGTCAAGCATCTGCAAAAAGGCTGAAGGGTGTGAGGGTTTGTCATCATGATACACCAGTGCACTGCAGCAGGGATCCTAAGGATGCTAATTACGGCTTTATCTGGGCAAAGTCAGGTTCAGGAACTGTGGCAGACGTAAGCCTAACTCCACAGCTATAGTGACGGCAGTGTGTGAACTCCAACGGATGTGCACATGAGTAGACCTTGCAATCATGCAGAATTGGGGGACATGTTTAGGGCAGACTGATCATATACTGGCAAATGCAGATGGCCCATGCTAGTATACCCCTACCAGGAATAGTGACTGCTGTAGTACACATAACAATAGGTGCAACAAACTGTCATGATAAGGATGTGCACACATATGCACTCACGCGGTGATGTGGTCTCATGTCAGATCAAGGAAGAGTGTCATATCAATAAGGGTGTGTACACTCCCCATAGCCATGGTAAGGTCTGACAACTGTCAGTGTAATAGTATCGTATTGGTCATACATGTACCGTTGATGTTGAGATCAGTAAACCAGACATCAGGCATTCACAAATGACATCTGTCCACATATCGTCCCAGGTATGTGTCACTCAAACACATATGGGCTGTGAGCATTATAGCAGACATAACTGACACAGTAATACACATTCAGCAATGGTTTGTACACCTGTGAGGTTTGGTGCACAATACATGGCAGGGTGCAGAACAGGTGCACAGCAATACTGGACACATGGGTGCAGTGTTTTCCAGGGGAAGGGGCAACACCTACTAACACAGCCCATGCATCACACACATGTATACTGTTGCTAGCATGGATTGACTATAGCTGCACTGCATGCTGTTGAGTACCATATGTTATGCATGTTGACAGATGGGTAATGGGAGGACTGTGTGTACTATCTTTGTACAACCTCACCTGTAGGTGTGTGTGTGTGTGTGTGTGTGTGTGTGTGTGTGTGTGTGTGTGTGTGTGTGTGAGGGTTATTTAGTCTGTAAGTGCAATTTAGTAGAGTGGAGGGGGTTGATGCATGTAGGATGTGTGTGTATTTGTGTGGGTGTCCATGTATGCACATGTGTGATTGTGGGGTTGTTCATACTGCAGTACTTCCCTTTGGGATCATGCAGTACATGGACATGGACTGACACATGAGACACCAGGAATACTTGTCTGATATGTAATCACAGGACAGCTGATAGTATAATAAGGTATGTAGCATGGAACATGCATTGGGAGGGAAAGTAGACACCAGGTATACCCTTAATATTGCAATCAGCAGAAAGGTGAACGACCACTCACGTATGCAGCACTACAGATGCATTGGGGAATTACTAGACAACACCAGGGAGTGTATCCATATATTACTGTTGTCCACATGATAAGTTGATTGAGCAGCAGATCTGACATGTACTGAGCAATAGTTACATCTGACACTCCAGTGAGTGACATTATGGAGTGAACGTAGTAGCCCCTAACATATAAGGGCCATGCTCACAATGCCTGGACATACCCAGGGTGAACACTGGATGACAGCAGTGAGGCCATGTAATACCTACTCAACTCAAGTCAAAGAAGTAATGTAGCAACAGGTCTTGTGATCACTCATCTAGGCATTTAGAGGAATTATACATTAATGAGTGGTATTAATGAGTGTATGTTACCAAGTGTGATGCAGGATGGGGAACTTATGTGAATAAACGTGGGACTGTCTGTAAAATCAGGGACAAGTAGGTGTTAAGGTGGAATGTCGGTGTGTGTGCGTGTGTGTGTGTGTGTGTGTGTGTGTGTGTGTGTGTGTGTGTGTACTCGTATGCAATGCTGTACAAGTCTTAAAGTGCATTTCTTCTTTTCCCCCACGGGTGGTGAGGTTGGTCAGGGTCCCTCCTGCATGCAATCTGATGTTGGTGTCCATACAGACACCAAAGATGATGATAGTACTGTTGAGGCACAGGTGGTGTTGTCAGAGGCCAAAACTGCACCATGTTTGACATCCCCCTCTTAGCCACCACAACCTCGCACAGTTACAGTGTCTATACATACCCTATCATCAGTGCCTATAACAGAGGGACAGTTGGCAGTTGGTGGCAGTGCACAGGAGAGTGTGGTATATATGCCTACTGTGTCTGGTTACAGCAGGCATAGCCAGATGTCCGACAGGGCACCACAAAGGCAGATGTACTGGCAAGCTCATGGTAGGGTCACTAGTCATCATGCCCCTGGCAGAAGCGCCACAACTGGTACCACCAGGCACATTTTTCAGACTGTTATGAGGGTGCAGGCATGTATAGAACTGTACACCAGACAGGGCCTGAGGCTGCAGAGGGCTGCTGTCTCATCTGCATGTGACAACTTCCGTGAACTTTCTGGTGCTCTCCGTAATTATATATAGGTCATGGGTAGATGGTTGGGTGAGATGGTGGGCCTCATCGACCATGGTTTTCCCGTGCTCGAACATGTGGTGGGAGTGTGGCAATGGCTGCGTGGATGTAGGCCATCAACACCAACAGCTGGCAGTCGATGTGGACATGCTAGGACACCAAGGTGCTTCTGTAGTGGCAGTACCAGCCCCAGCACTGCAGGGGGGGGGGTTGTCCACACCACAGCAGGCCATGTGCACATGGCCCTGGCCAGTGCTAGGAGGGATCTGGTTCGAGCAGATATCTGTCATCATCAGAGGAGAGTAGCACATTGAGGCCTGTACATGGACATGCCCATTGAACCCTTGGCAGGCACAGTCCACGTGTCCATGGCCGGAGGCAGTGAACTGCACACCCTGCCAGGTATGGTCTGCAGCTGTCCAAGAAACACCATTATTGGGCAGCCACATGGCAGAACTGTGTGCATGCATACCCACACACTGTACGAACACATCTAGGGCAATCCCATACCTACATACACCACATCACCACACCCATTTCAACTAATTACACCCCTCACCCACACACATGGTGTCAAACATATGGCCCATCCTTGGTCTCTGGCAAACCAACAACACACCCTGTGCATATGATGATACCTGTGCCACATTCCTGTCATTCATAACATCGATGCAGGGACAAGCTAATATGGTTCTGATGCACATGGTGACTGTAATACAGTGTACTGCTGTGTAACATGTTGTCAGGAGTAATGTTTAATGCATACATGTCAGGTAGTGTAGCTGTCCAGCCATTATGCATTATAGTTGTTAGTAACACTGAGTGATTGTGGACTCCATGATGTTATCCATTTGTGTTGTAGGTGTACATGTGTCAGCAGGAGGATGGTCTGCAGTCATATTCCACAAGGGGTATGGCACTGTGATGACATCATGGCTGTGACATATCCTGGGTACAGTTGAACACATGTCACATGTTTGTATAACAGTTATTGCCTGTGCCACATGGACAGGTGACCCGCTGGGACATATATAATCAGCAACCTGATGTAGAGCAATCCACATACATGCACACTCTTACTTGTTAACACTGGGACTAGACCCCTACCTAGGTATGTAGTGCTAATGAAGTGTGTGGCTTTCATTGTACACACCACACAGCTTTTATGATAAGGTGTGTTCCAGGTTACGTGTTACATGCAGACTATCCCCAGACATGTACAGTGTGGTAATGGGGGATGTAATGGTTGAATATGGACAATACATAGTGTGAAATTCCATCATATACACATTAACAGACATATAACAGGCAGACACACATCCAAGAGACCTGGGCCTATCAGTGCCAACTAACTTGTCAGTGTGTCCAATGTGTTACAGGTAGGCTGCACACAGCACATGCATAACTGGGCTGGATTGTGGTATCAGTTACCTGTATGGTTGATAGTGACAGTGGTCACCATACAGTGGTACATGGGACATATACTTGGTATACCATGGTGTAATGGCAGTGTACACAGCACCCAAATCCCACAGTGGATATTGTACTCACTGGAACCCATGATGACACTTTGACATACCCACCATCACACATTGCCCATGACTGCGATACAACCCATTGCACATCCCAACAGTGGTACTACAGGGATATGCATCTAATGCACATGCCACAGGCATAGTAGGGTGTTGCATTGTCATGCCTCACCTATGGGCAGCAACAACACTATCCATACTACTGTGTGGCAATGTGTATTATAATAGGAGTATGTGGCCTCGGAATGCTGTACCCTACAGATATACAGACATGCACACATACACACACTGCCAGAACTCAATGGGTATCCCATGCCTATCGACCCATTTGTACGACACTGTTGTGCTGGTACTGCAAGGCTCATGTAGCCATTAGGGAGAGCAGCGTAACAGGGTACATGTAATGTCTGATACAACAGCAGCCACATCTTACTAGGGCAGTGGGTATTGTGGTGGTTGTGGCAGCCCTCATGGTATTCCCAACTACAGGTGTACTAACAAACAGACACTGCTTTGCTCAGTAATGCACATGTACACATGTGTCAGCACTGGCGTGCATCACTGCACATGGTCATAGGTGTGTACTTGGCTATTGTCCATGAAGAGATGGGTAGTGTAGGGGATGTGTGTACAGTGGTATCATGCCACCTGCCATGTGCCAGCAAGCAATCTATCAACAGACACTACTATGGTGATCCTCAGGGTGAGAGTGACATGCATCAGCAATCCTCTGGGTTCCTCCTGCAAATGGCCACTGAAGTGATCCACTTGACATATGCAACATGTATTACAACACATGGTTAGTGTATGTGATGGAGAGCTGTACCCAAGCATGTCCTGTTGACTGTGGTAGTGTAGTGGAGGTACCCATGGCATGTGATGCATACAGAGTATTGTCTCCTGTATGTGCCAGTTATAAGACAGCTGGGCAGACATGTCAGTGTCAGTCAAGCATAGGTTGCCTGTACGTATCCAAGCTGGATACCTGCCATCTGCACATCTGTACAGGGACTGACAGACATCAACTCAGAGTCCAGCTATGCCTGCAAGTGTGCTTGTTGCCAGTACTACATAGGGACTGACAGACATCATATTGGCAAGTAGCTATGCAGTAGGATGCATGTGTCGACAGATAGATGTGTGACACCAATATGTATGCCATTACTAGATGTTGGAAGCCCTCACTGACATGTGCTGTACAGACAGTAATCTGCAGTTACTTTCCACATGTCAGATCATTATCCAGTAGGGGATATTTACTGTGAAACAGCTCACACACCAGGAACATGACAGTGAGGCCTCAGAGTCCAGTTATGCCTGCAGGTTTGCTTGTTGTCAGTACTACATTTAGCAATCTACTCTTGCCTGGAAAAGCACTGTCAACAGTAGTACTGCCATGATACACTACATGTCAGTGTGACAACATGTAGCCTAGGTTACTACCCTTGTATGTAACACATTCACATGGATAACAGTGCTGTACAGGTCTTATATACTTGAGTGTCCCAGACATGACACACACACCCGTTGCTACTGTAATGACAGCACATAGACACATGTATTGTACATGGTATTACATACACATATTACAGATGTCATTACCCTGCTATGTTATCATGGGATGTGAGCACTGGTTACCAGGGCTGAGCCATGCTTAGCAGGTGTCAGCATTGCTGCAATATAACAGCTAAGCAGATTTGTGCACTGGTAAGCAAAGCCTAAATGGTGTAAGTGCCTGCACATTTAACCATAGCTTAGCACCACTTAGCTTCACACATTCCCACATAAATGCACTAAAAGCTGTTCAAAACTGCTTTAACCACTCTGTATCCAACAGCCCTTGTTCTGCCCAGCAACAAAATAAACAGCCCTTGAACCCAGGACCCTGTACACTATAGTCACAAAAGTTAACCACTATGCCATGGCAGCTGTGAAGACAGTTGTTGTTTTTCCAATATATCTGTCACTACACATATTGAATAGTATTGAACAATTGTTTTGACTTCCACAATTGTGTAGTACTTGTTATTGTTGATATTACTGTTGCATCACATATGTTGTTATATCTAAATATACACATACCAGATACATACAGTGGGATACATCTGAGAAGGTATACACAACTGTGATGTTTACATATGACAGGAATATGGATATATACATATACATATACATATGTAGATATATATCTACATGTACATACACATGTATATTCATACATATGCATGTCTACACATCTGTAAAGTGCATCATATATATATATGGCCATGTTTAGATCTCTCTCTCTCTCTCTATATATATATATATATATATATATATATATATATATGTATGCACATCCTATGTGTACAGAGATACCTATTTATGTTGATATATATGTAGATATCTATAACTATATGTGCATATCATATTGTTAGAGAAAAATACTTTAAAAAGACCAAAAGCATAAGGTTCAGTTCAGGTATCTTTATTCTTGCGCAAGGAGACAAAAAATGCAGTTACAGAGTTTGTCTGTCTAAATCAGGAAGTGTCACAGTTATTATACCTTTCTTTCAAGACATTGCCCACTACGACTGATGTAGCAGATCACCAGTTCATAATTCTGTTATTTTACAGATATTTCTCACATTTCTACAGGAAGTGTCACAGTTATTATACCTTTCTTTCAAGACATTGCCCACTACGACTGATGTAGCAGATCACCAGTTCATAATTCTGTTATTTTACAGATATTTCTCACATTTCTAGCTGACTCTTCAAAGTTTAAAAAAGATTTTTCAGTAAACAGGATGGCCTTGATGACCACTGGTCAATTATAACTTTCTTGCTATGCGATGTTACAAGTCTAGGTACTATGGCTAATTTAAGCACAATGCAAGTACAGATTTCTGAAGCAGTTTATTGTTCATTATATCTAACTATCTTGCAGCTTGTGCACTTTTTCATCAACACGAACAGAGCTTATTGTCTATAATGAATGGAGCTACAGAAATTATTATTATTCTCCTTTTAATTTCCTCACCCAGCAGAAAATCACCTGCTTTCCAGTACATTTCCAAGGCATAAACATGTATTTTGCTGTGCTAGCAAACTAGGTCAGAGTGCATCTTGCAGTGTCAGAAAGCATTATTTCAGAAAAGCACATTTTCAGTCTCAAATAAAACTAATGCTACATATAGAATAAAACCGTATTAATCTTCCCTTATTAGAATAAGCATTGTACACATGTTAATACATATTTTTCTAACACATATCTAATCAGATATACCTATTTATGTTGATATATATGTAGCTATCCATAACTGTGCATATATATATATATATATATATATATATATATATATATATATATATATATATAACTGTATATGTGTAGACATATATTGCTGTGTATATGTATATATTTCAGTTTGTGTACACACACACATACACATATATATATATATATATATATATATATATATATATATATATATATATATATATATATATATATATATATATATATATATATATATATATATCCATATATGTATGTAGATATGTATATGTGTGTATATCTATATAAAAATAGGGATATATATATATATATATATATATATATATATATATATATATATATATATATATATATATGTTTACCATATGTCCAGAACATAGATTGGAGTCCTACCTCAGCACCAGTAGTCCCAACCTCTTAGTGGAAGGGGATGTCATGTATGCATTGCAGGTATATATGTAGACTGTTGCTACTGTAACAGGGCTTGTCTTAACAGACATGTTGTGTGGGAGATCACATCTTCTTTTGGCATGTACGCCACTGGCTACTGACATCCTAATGACATCATAGTACAGTACCACTGCTAGCACAGTAATGATCCTGTGAACTATAGCACAGATATGACTAATATATGTGGACAGTATGACACTCTGTGATTAGTCCAGAGGAGTACACAGATCCCCTTCATGCATGACGTGGACCGCGCCTCACAATGTGGATGTTTAGAGCATTGTACATGGATATATCACAAAAATACTGGACTACATATGGCCACACAGTTTATGCATTCACACATGTCCTGACACATAATACCTGGTGGTGCAGAGGTCACATGGCCATATACTACCCAGTAGTTAGTGACACACATTTGTACAAAATCCCACTGCTTTGTCAGAAATTCACAATAGTTATGGTAGCCTGGCAGCAGTATGTCTTATAAATAACTGGACATAACAGCACACTGGGTAATTACACTAAGCTGCTAGGCATGTCACAAAACACTGTGCAAACTACAGGCAGACTGCCACAATACTGGACTACATTTTGTATGGGGGAATACACATGTACCTGTAAATATAGCATGCTCTACACACATGTCACAGCAGAGAGTAACAGACACCTGTGAGAAAGTGCATACTCACAACCAATGTGAATGCAGCCACAGCTACATATGGTACGCAAGATTAATATGACACTATATGGACTGTCTGATAAACACCATCCTCATATGTGCCACTCACACACTTATCCTACATACACTGGGTCACAACACAGTGTGGTCCGATGACTGTCTGTGATATGGGACATGTGTGTGTCTGGCCCTACAGACATGTGAACTGATAGGGTACCATACACTGGAGCTGCATGTAACATCAGATAGAACAGGACCAAGAACAATGGCATCTACCACAGTCTGTGAACAGCCCAAGGTACGTTTGCACAATACACCTACTGTCAACAATCACCATAAGTACACAGACCCCAGTACTGTACACAAAACTGCAGAATGCCCAGATTATGTCCTCAGAAATAACCCCTACTATATATAACATGTCTAGCAGTCTGATATTTGACTGGCTTGTTATCACGTATGATGTCAATAAATAATGGTGTACAGAACATATGCACCTCTTACTGCATGACATATGTACAAAGGTTGACAGACTTGTGGCTGGAGCCACAAACACTGGGTCAATATTGACATGTTGCTGTGATAACCTCATACATCTACTGTCATACCACGGTTTGTTGTGACATATGTCCTATGAGGGATATGAAGTCAGTAACTCTCATGGCTGTCACCATACTGACTGCAATCCTCAGACTATGCTACTGCAGTTCTAATATAGGTGTTCTGTGAGTAATACAAGAAACATAAGGCTCCACACACTGCCCAGTCTGCAGATAACCCTACAGGTGGGAGTTTCCTCAAACACATTATACTGTCATGACAGGTATTAAATCATGTAGACCAGCCATATTCACACACACACCCTGTTAAACTGACATTACTCCAAATGCAGAATAGCAAAACTTACATTCTGTAGTCATGTCTGGTATATCCCCCTCTGGTCTGTTGGCCTGTTTCTACAGTGTATGTTGTTAGAGGTAAATCTCAATACCATCTGTGATGCTGTTTGCCAAACACCAAATTGAGGTCTTGCTCTCAGTGAATGAAAAGGCCCGACACCCTCATGATGTTCCTAGATATTGGAGTGCGTTTCCATGCAATTGGCTATAGGAATGTTACCCCAGCTGTTCCACATGCATCAGCTAGAGGGGGACTGCAATTCATGCAGAGGTCATCAGCTGATCATGAGCATTACTTACAAAACACAAGCTGCTGCCTAAGCAAAGCAGGTGTACTTCTCCACATCTACCAGAGAGGGAGTGAGAGAGACAGACAGAGACAAAGTAAGTCAGGGAGGGGATGGGAGTGTAAAACCTAAGCATGTTTGTGTCACACACCTACCAGTACAGGGTTTCAAACCCCTGACTGACTATGTATTTCTACCACATCTATGTAGTTATTGCATGCACCCGATAGCTTACATGTTGGGAAGCTGTCCAAAGGTATATCTGATGGTGCGTGACATCTGCAACAGTGATATAGGAGAGATAAGGTACGTGTAGTACACGTACCTGTCCACATGTCAACACAGCCACACTCCCTCAGGGACTCACACACATTGACACAGTTGGCAGGGTCAGGAATAGACTTCCTAACTAGCTAGTTTGCCACAATACAGTAATGCACAGATATCACATGCACCACAGAGGTTATCCGGATGATATATGGGCAAAGGGTGTGTGAAGGTGTTTGACATCAGATGGCATGCTTCAGTAGGCCAATGGGAGTTGTAGTGAGTGTGAATGTGGTCAAAAGCATCATACTCCATATACACAGACACAGGGTGCCAGTACTGACATGCATGGGTGCATTGCTTCACAGGTGTGTAGTGGTTGACTTTGCCAGAAGGCTTTACAAGGCTAGGTGAAGAGTATACCTTGGCATCAGGCCACATGGCAATGGTCTGCAGTGTGGCTCAGGGGTGTAGTGTCTGCATTGGCCCACACAGGTGGGTATTGTATTCACCATCCAGTCACCTATGTTACTGTTGTGTGTGGCCAGTGCTGTGTAATGCTTGCCATGTATGTGTTCTATAGTCCATGATGCAGATGGTGTCTGGGATGTGCACACCTCCCACATGCATGTTCAGTAACACGTGGAACTGTACCTGGGGTATCTGGCTCATGTTGTGTACACAGATTGTTATCATCAGATGTGCCAGTCCTAGCCTCATGTGGCAGGAACTGGTAATGGACACCAGGTTGACCCTGAACTTACATTAATAGCATGATACAGGTATTCCCTGGTGTCAGTGGCATCTGTCCATACAAGGCATGTGTTTAAGGCATGGTATGTCCTTTCTGGGTCACATTTGATGGCACCACAGTTGTTGCAGGCATCCAGTGGGGAACATAGTGAAGGCACACTGTCTGTAATTATGTCTATTGTAGTGATGGGACAGAGTGCCATGCCCTCTGTAGTCCACTGCAATCACACCATAGTTACTATCTGTAGGCAATATGCAGGGTACTGCCAACAAAGTGGTTGTTGCCTAGGCGAGTGTGTTTGTGTATGAGACATAGGTTGAGAGTGTTCTATGGGTAATACAAGGGTTGCTTAATTTATTCGCCAGTCCTTGATGTCACATGTAGGGGTATGGATTGGCACCACAGCCTGTTGGCTATTTGACATCTGTTATCCTTGTAAGGTGGACATTGTGAGATATAATAGGCCCACCATATAAGAAATTTGCAAAACCCCCTGCACACACACACACATACAATCATCCACACTTGCCATGTCTGGAAATAGCACTCCTCCCTAACTACTATATCACACTACAGCATTACGCTGTTCTAGGATGCACACAGAGATTACTGGTCTACTCTTTCCCCAAAGGTGTATTTCAAGGTGAATGACATCAGCAGGCTTGCCAAAGAAGGGCAATGGAGGTTGCATTGACTGTGAATGGCCTCAAAAGCATTGCTCCCTACACAGACAAACATCCACACTTGCCATGTCTGGGAATAGAACTCCTACATAGTTAATTTATCTTACTACAGCATTAGGCAGTTATAGGACACACCATGGAGATTACTGGACTCCTCCTTCCCCAAAGGTGTATTTCACTGGGAATGACATCTGCAGGCTTGCCAAAGAAGGACAATGGGGTTGTAGTGACTGTGAATGGCCTCAAAAGCATTGCTCCCTGCACAGACAAACAAACACACACACAAACATCCACACTTGCCATGTCTGGGAATAAACCGCCTACCAAACTACTTTATCACATTACAGAATTACGCTGTTATAGGATGCACCAGGGAGATTAATAGACTACTTCATCTCCAAAAGTGTATTTCCAAATGAATGACATTAGCAGGCTTTCTAAAAAAGGGCAATGGATGTTGTATTGACTGAATGGCCTCAAAACCATTGCTCCCAACACACACTTGCCATGTCTGGGAATAGAACATCTACCAAACTACTGTATTACATGACAGCATTACGCTGTTCTAGGATGCACCACAGAGATTACTGGCTACACCTTCCCCAAAGATGTATTTCAAGGTGAATGACATCAGCAGGCATGCCAAAGTAGGGCATTTGAAATTGTAGTGAGTGTGACTAGCCTAAAAAGCATTGATCCCTACACAGACAAATACATGCACTGTGTCTGAGATTAGAGCTCCTAGCTGACTAGTTTATCACACTATGGCATTGCACACAGGGATTACTGGGCTACTCTTTCCCCAAAGGTGTATTTCAAAGTGAAAACAAAACAATGTTCTGTGCCTCACCAAAGTCCAGTCAAATAAACCAAAGTAAATATCCAAAGAACCAATAAGACTGGACACTGCTCGAAGACCAACTCCTTCTGTTTATTGAAATCAGATATACAAATGATGAGCGCTTTCGGGCTGCCCTTCATCAGATAAAGCATCTCCCAAAAACCAACATTTTAAAACAAGCACAACCAATAAAAAATCAGTAAAAATCAGTAAAAAACCCGCCTATTCTTAAGGGTGGGTCTCATAGGAATGACTTCATTAAGCCCGGGACTCCTGTGTGCCATAAACTCAATTATCCATTTAGATTCAGCTAGCTCTGTTAACTGTTTAATGTCTCCCCCTCTTCTGTTCAACTTCACATTCACTATAACTTTAAACTTAAAACTATGTGTAGGATGAGCTGCCAAATGTCTATATAATGCATTGCGTGTGTCCCCATTTCTGATTGAAGAGAGGTGCTTCAAGACCCTAACTTTAAACATACAATTGGTCTTGCCCACATAAAAACTTGTGCAGGATTGACACTCTGCCAAGTAAACCACATCAGTGGTTCTGCATGTTGCGCTCCCTTTCAAATCAAACAGTCTGCCAGTCACTGGATGCACAGATACACCCCTGCTATCTACATAAGCACACGCCTTACATAGCCCACATGGAAAAGTGCCCTGTTTAGTGATGGCCAGATTATCCATACTGGTCTTAGTCTTATCCCTACAAAGTAAATCTTTCAAGTTTTTATTTCTTTTATATCTAAAAACCGGTTTGTCACCTAGCATACCCTTCAAACCTACATCACTAGTTAAAATATTCCAATTCCCTCTGATCAGTGCACAAACATCACCTATATTGCTACCATAAGTTAGTGTCAACCTAGAATCATGTCCACTGGCCCTATCATGTTGTGAGCCTGTACCTGTGTCAACGGTTCTCAGCCATGGTTTATATCTATCCTTCCTAATAATATATACCAATAATATCAGGGATAGGCTCTTTTTTGGAGAATGTTAATATTTTCCTGGATTTTCAGTTGAAAACTCATCTCAAAAAAGTAAATGCTCATATTAGTAACACTCAGGATCTGATTAATGAAGTAAATAAAATTTCTTGGGACAGAGATTTTTATTGGGTAACTATCGATGTTAAGTCATTATACACAAACATCAACACAAGATGGGGGCTTGAAGCCATTCAGAATATGTTAGGTGAAGGTCCGAGGACCAGCTTTTTGATCTCCTTGTTAGAATTTTGTTTAACTCACAACTATTTTGCATTTAATGAGGAGTATTTTTTACAAATCAAGGGAACGGCTATGGGAGCAGCTTATGCTCCCACTTATGCCATTATATACATGGATTCCTTTGAAAAGAAATTTATCTATACCTCAGAATTCTTTAAAAACAGAGTGGTTTTGTACAAGCGTTTCATTGACGACTTAATTTTCATATGTAGAGGGGATGTTATAGAGTTTTGTGAATTTTTTGAAAATTTGAATGAAAATGAACATAATTTGTCATTTTCATATGAGATCAGTAGGAATCAAATCAATTTTTTGGATTTGACATTATTTGATAGAAATAATATTATAGGATTTAGACCTTATAGGAAAAGTATGTCAGTGAATATGTTTTTACATGCTAGCAGTATGCATCCTCCACATTTGTTAAGAGCCTTACCTCATGGAGAATTTAAAAGGATATATCAGCATACCAGCATAGAATCTGAGTTAGATTACGAATTAAATGAGGTTTTTGTTAGATTATGTGATAGAGGTTATGATAAAGGGCAACTATTAGCTAGTATGAATAACATTAATAAACAGAAAACATTTAGGAAGACAGAAATGAATGTTATAGATTCTAACAAAAAAGATAAAGATATCGAAAATGTGTTTTTTGTAACTAGATATACTGCCTTTTCTGAAAAATTTGTTTCTATCATCAAGAGATTTTGGTTTTTGATCAGTGAGGATGATCAGATAGGTGAACTTTTTCCTGATCACATAATATTTTCTTATAAGAAAGGTAAAAATTTAAAGGAAATATTGAATAATAATCTCTTGACAAAAAGAATTTCTAAAGCCACTAGCATGGGATCTTTTAGATGTGGATCTTGCAGTTTATGTGATAGAATTTTTGATGTCAGATGTATTAATAATGTTAACCACTACCCCAAACACTATTTTACTTGCAAGTCTATTGGTGTTGTATATACACTTACTTGTTCTTGTAATAATACATGGTATATTGGACAAACTAAAAGAATGGTTAGGGTGAGAATTCTAGAGCATTTAAAAGACATCCGAAACCATAATTTATCTAGTCCAGTTGCCAAACATTTTTTAGAAGCTCATGAAGGAAAAGCTGATAGTTTAAAATTCAGTATTTTGGGCAAACCTTTTTGTTGTAAAGGTGATAATATTTGTGACAGATTATTGGAGCTTGAAACTAGAATGATTCTAAAATACAATACTTTAAAACCTTTAGGACTGAATTTAGAATTAGGCATATGATAATTTGATTAATTAATATGTTATGAATATTTTTTGATGATAAAATAAACAACATAAAATGTTTATATTTTTGATACAAATATTCACATATTTATATAAGAATTTATGAATAGGAAGGTCACATTAAATATATTTCTGATGCTTCTTTTCCCTCCTTTTTTGTATTTAATGATGTAATAAATTGAATAATTGATCCAATTAATGTTTATATAAATACTGTTACTAAGTAACATTGAATTGTGATCCTTTGAAGGCGAATGGCCGAGGTACCAGATCTTTGGAGAGAATAAAGAAAACTTTTGCTGGATTAAGTATTGGCTGTTTGGTGCGTTTTATAAATACATGCACTGTGTCTGAGATTAGAGCTCCTAGCTGACTAGTTTATCACACTATGGCATTGCACACAGGGATTACTGGGCTACTCTTTCTCCAAAGGTGTATTTCAAAGTGAAAACAAAACAATGTTCTGTGCCTCACCAAAGTCCAGTCAAATAAACCAAAGTAAATATCCAAAGAACCAATAAGACTGGACACTGCTCGAAGACCAACTCCTTCTGTTTATTGAAATCAGATATACAAATGATGAGCGCTTTCGGGCCTCTGCCCTTCATCAGATAAAGCATCTCCCAAAAACCAACATTTTAAAACAAGCACAACCAATAAAAAATCAGTAAAAATCAGTAAAAAACCCACCTATTCTTAAGGGTGGGTCTCATAGGAATGACTTCATTAAGCCCGGGACTCCTGTGTGCCATAAACTCAATAATCCATTTAGATTCAGCTAGCTCTGTTAACTGTTTAATGTCTCCCCCTCTTCTGTTCAACTTCACATTCACTATAACTTTAAACTTAAAACTATGTGTAGGATGAGCTGCCAAATGTCTATATAATGCATTGCGTGTGTCCCCATTTCTGATTGAAGAGAGGTGCTGCAAGACCCTAACTTTAAACATACAATTGGTCTTGCCCACATAAAAACTTGTGCAGGATTGACACTCTGCCAAGTAAACCACATCAGTGGTTCTGCATGTTGCTCTCCCTTTCAAATCAAACAGTCTGCCAGTCACTGGATGCACAAATACACCCCTACTATCTACATAAGCACATGCCTTACATAGCCCACATGGAAAAGTGCCCTGTTTAGTGATGGCCAGATTATCCATACTGGTCTTAGTCTTATCCCTACAAAGTAAATCTTTCAAGTTTTTATTTCTTTTATATCTAAAAACCGGTTTGTCACCTAGCATACCCTTCAAACCTACATCACTAGTTAAAATATTCCAATTCCCTCTGATCAGTGCACAAACATCACCTATATTGCTACCATAAGTTAGTGTCAACCTAGAATCATGTCCACTGGCCCTATCATGTTGTGAGCCTGTACCTGTGTCAATGGTTCTCAGCCATGGTTTATATCTATCCTTCCTATAATTCCTACCATACTCCATCCTGTTGTTTACCAATTTCCTATCATAACCCCTAGTATGAAAGCAGTCCATCAGGGTCCCCAACTCTTGCTCGAAGCATGCTTCGTCATTGCTAATTCTAGAAATCCTGGCAATCTGTCCCTGCACTATATTAGGAAATATGTGTCGAGGGTGCATGCTGTCGAAAGAAAGCAAGGTGTTCTTCCAGCAGTCTTTTCTATATAAACTGGATGAAAAACCATTTTCTGTCAGCTGTACCCTGACATCCAAAAAGTCAATCTGTGTGCATGAGCTGTTAACCGTGATTCTCAAAAAAGAAGTGGTGGTATGTAGGTAGGAGACGAAATCAGCTAAAGAGTTGTCGTCCCCATCCCAAAGAATAAAAATATCGTCCACAAAACGCTTATACATCTTGATATGACCTTTCCATGACATGTTATTCAACACCATACTCCTCTCCCAAAAGTGGTATTGGATACCACCTGGTATGAAAGTAAATTGTTAAGTTTGTTACAGAATGCTAATACGTATACCCCAATTAATCCTTTAGGTGTGAAAGGGATTATAGAGAGAGTACACAGCAATCTACGACAGTTTTTGGACAACAAACTGATTAGTGAAGATTTGTTTAAATTTCTTATGATAGAGAAGACAGTGACACCTATATTCAAAGCTCTACCAAAAATACATAAATCAGAAACCGACCCACCTCTCAGACCCATAGTGTCTGGCAGAGGTTGGGTGACAGAAAATATTTCGATTTGGTTGGAGACGGAGCTAAGGCCGTACCTAGATAGATTGGACAATGTGCTTTCAGATACAGGCCACTTTTTGAAAAGCTTAGGGGCCTATAAATTGGAACAGTCTGATGGTGAGTTACTTATGGTAACTATGGACATCCAGAACCTGTTTACTGTCATAGGCAATGATTATGGGATACGAGCCATTTCTGAGCTTTTGCAGGAGTTAGGTGTCACCATGTTCAAGATCAATACCGTAAGAGGTTTGCTTGGTTTGGTACTAAATAATAATGTCTTTATAGGTGTGAACCAAGCATATAGGCAGGCACAGGGGATAGCCATGGGCACCCCCTGTGCTAACACCTATGCCAACCTTGTCTTGTCCTTTTGGGAGAGGAGTATGGTGTTGAATAACATGTCATGGAAAGGTCATATCAAGATGTATAAGCGTTTTGTGGATGATATTTTTATTCTTTGGGATGGGGACGACAACTCTTTAGCTGATTTCGTCTCCTACCTACATACCACCACTTCTTTTTTGAGGTTCACAGTTAACAGCTCATGCACACAGATTGACTTTTTGGATGTCAGGGTACAGCTGACAGAAAATGGTTTTTCATCCAGTTTATATAGAAAAGACTGCTGGAAGAACACCTTGCTTTCTTTCGACAGCATGCACCCTTGACACATATTTCCTAATATAGTGCAGGGACAGGTTGCCAGGATTTCTAGAATTAGCAATGACGAAGCATGCTTCGAGCAAGAGTTGGGGACCCTGATGGACTGCTTTCATACTAGGGGTTATGATAGGAAATTGGTAAACAACAGGATGGAGTTTGGTAGGAATTATAGGAAGGATAGATATAAACCATGGCTGAGAACCGTTGACACAGGTACAGGCTCACAACATGATAGGGCCAGTGTACATGATTCTAGGTTGACACTAACTTATGGTAGCAATATAGGTGATGTTTGTGCACTGATCAGAGGGAAATGGAATATTTTAACTAGTGATGTAGGTTTGAAGGGTATGCTAGGTGACAAACCGGTTTTTAGATATAAAAGAAATAAAAACTTGAAAGATTTACTTTGTAGGGATAAGACTAAGACCAGTATGGATAATCTGGCCATCACTAAACAGGGCACTTTTCCATGTGGGCTATGTAAGGTGTGTGCTTATGTAGATAGCAGGGGTGTATCTGTGCATCCAGTGACTGGCAGACTGTTTGATTTGAAAGGAGCTAACATGCAGAACCACTGATGTGGTTTACTTGGCAGAGTGTCAATCCTGCACAAGTTTTTATGTGGGCAAGACCAATTGTATGTTTAAAGTTAGGGTCTTGAAGCACCTCTCTTCAATCAGAAATGGGGACACACGCAATGCATTATATAGACATTTGGCAGCTCATCCTACACATAGTTTTAAGTTTAAAGTTATAGTGAATGTGAAGTTGAACAGAAGAGGGGGAGACATTAAACAGTTAACAGAGCTAGCTGAATCTAAATGGATAATTGAGTTTATGGCACACAGGAGTCCTGGGCTTAATGAAGTCATTCCTATGAGACCCACCCTTAAGAATAGGCGGGTTTTTTACTGATTTTTACTGATTTTTTATTGGTTGTGCTTGTTTTAAAATGTTGGTTTTTGGGAGATGCTTTATCTGATGAAGGGCAGAGGCCCGAAAGCGCTCATCATTTGTATATCTGATTTCAATAAACAGAAGGAGTTGGTCTTCGAGCAGTGTCCAGTCTTATTGGTTCTTTGGATATTTTGTATTTCAAAGTGAATGACATCAGCAGGCTTGCCAAAGTAGGGCATTTGAATTATAGTGAGTGTGACTAGCCTACAAAGCATTGCTTCTTGCACAAGCACACACAGTTGCCACATCTGGGATTAAAACTCCTACCTAACTAGTTTATCACACTACAGCATTACACAGGTATAGGACATGCCATAGAGATTACTGGGCTATCCCTTCCCCAAAGGTGTATTTCAAAGCAAATGACATCAGCAGGCTTGCCAAAGTAGGGCATTTGAATTGTAGTGAGTGTGACTAGCCTAAAAAGCATTGATCTCTACACAGACAAACACTTGTCACATTTGGGAATAGAACTCCTACCTAACTTCTTTATCCCACTACAGCATTACACAGTTATAGGACATGCCACAGAGATTACTGGGCGATCCCTTCCCCAAAGGTGTATTTCAAAGTGAATGACATCAGCAGGCTTGCCAAAGTAGGACATTTGAATTGCAGTGAGTGTGACTAGCCTAATAAGCATTGACCCGTACACAGACAAACACACACAGTTGCCACATCTTGGATTAGAACTCCTACCTAACTAGTTTATCACACTGCAGCATTACGCAGTTATAGGATGTGCCACAAGAGACTACTGGACTGTCCCTTTCTGGGAACATGCCCAGTATGCCCTTCTGTATTGAATGTGTGGATCCATTCCAGGTAGATTGTACTCCAGTGCAGACTTTTGTGTTCTACACCTACAGCTAGCAAACTGTTTCTGCAGGATATCTGTAGATCATTTGACAATATAGGGTCAAACTGGGCAAGGGATAGTGGGTACTATAGGTAATTGTGTCTGTGCTGCTTCTGCTACATGGTCCTGGTGTTAGCAGAGATATGCAGACAGATGTACTGTTGTACACTGTGATGTTTGATGTCATCAATTACTGTCAGGTAGACATTTTTGCTCTCAGTGATGTTCTGGGGAACACAGGGTGAATGCAGCTGTGTCCAGTATTGTGGTCAAATGCATACATATTCCTGCAAACTAATGCCATTCTGGAGGGGGAGCTGCAGACACTTGCTGCTGGATCTGTGTAACTGGTTCAGCACCTTGGTACAGTGGTGGAAGAGAATCCCATACTTGTACATCCATCGACGTGACAGTATGGCCTTATCTTGCTGTGGCAATACCTTACAGCTGTACAGATTCACACAGGTTACCCAGAGGCAGGAGTCATAAGTCAGGACATTAGCCCTATTGTGGTTTACAAGAAGGTTTGTAGCCACCCATTCTTTTGTTTGCAGCCAAGGATAGTATGTGACATGGGTGTGTTTCAGACTTTGCACATTCCATGATGTCCATGCTCCTACCCCCCCATTATTCTAGCTTCTTCCATACATTATGCAAACATTCTCTGATACTTTCCCTAACTTTCTATGATACTTTCCCAATAGTTATCACCTCATCACAGCAGCGTATTGGTGTTGGTCCACAGTTCATGCAGTCGGACACGGTGGACATGTTACTGTGGTTTGTCCACATGGCCTTGCATATGGGTTCTGTGAACTGTGTTATGTTGTTATTTGGGAGTCCATGACATAACCTACATTGGCAGTACAGGTGAGACACAGGCCTTTGGCAGAGGACTGTAGGTCATTTGGTAGTGATGCAGGCCAGCTGTAGCAGGCCATTGCATTCTGTCAGTCCTACAGTCCCAGACTGCAATACATTATATTCCCCTGGGGTGACAGGGTAGGTATGCTAGGTGTTCATGCCAATACTTTCTGTTAGTATTGATCAAGTGGTGTGGATGCTGGCAGGGTGCTGCTTACAGCTAGGGACACACCTGCATGGGACACCTGCACTGCATGCTGCATTTTTTCGCTATTGCCATACACAGGTGAGGATCATATTGTACCCATTCCCAACAGCAGGGATAAGACTGGAGAGGTACGTGTAGGTGGTGGTTGGGTGAGCTGGGTGCATGTGTGCTATGGACACTACTTGCATCTGACTCACAGATATGCATGGAGCATTCCACTTATGCTGGCTTGTGCATTGACATAAGCTGTTTCTCAATACATCATTCCTATGACCTTTGTGGTCTGCAAGTGTTTGGCCAGATGACATCGGTATTCCCTACTACAAGCCCAGATAATGTGCTGCAAACCTGTATGTACAATTCCAAGGGTGTATCCATTTAATGGTTATACATTATACACTGTCTGTCTGGGGTACTTTCCCCTGTGTACTGCTTGTATATCTGGCCCAACAATGATGCCATGTCCATTTTTCCGATGGTGACACATATTACCTCCATACATTTAAAATGGCTTACTGCTAAAATGTGTTATACTGGGGAGCATTGCGTTTGGCACTGCAGTTGTGAGGACTTGGCCCTGTCATCGGCAGTTGTGGCAATGGCCACCAGGACAAACCTCACTATGCATACATATTGACCACTTTCACATAATATGAAACACACACCAACCTAACACACACATACCTGCATATTGTACAAATGCTACAATCTATCCTGCTACCTTGGCCACCTCAGGTAATCTGTGTTCCACTGGTATTATGCCTACACATACATGTTACTACATTTCTACATAGGATTGTGAGGGGCACACCTGACTGTTACTACATTTCTACATCATATTGGGGGGGGCACACCTAACTGTTACTATGTGTCTACATATGATTGGGGGGCAAACCTGAATGCTACTACATGTCTACATCGGATTAGCGGGGCACACCTGACTGTTACTACATTTCTACATAGGATTGGAGGGGCACACCTAACTGTTACAGTGTGTCTACACTGGATTGGGGGAGGGGGCACACCAGGCTGTTACTACATGTCTACATATGATTGGGGGGCACACCAGACCGTTACTACATTTCTACATAGGATTGGGGGGGTACACCTGACTGTCACCACATTTCTACATAGGATTGGTGGGGGCACACCTGACATTTGCTATGACTGTACTGGTATTTCAGGTACTCCATTTCATACTGTATTCTAACCTATCATGCTGACTAGAGGCATATCAGTGTACTACAGGTCTTAGGTTTGATTGACCTACATAACATTTTCTGACTTCTTACCCTTAAAAACTAATATCCCACTGCCTGACCTGATGTAGTCTGTCTGTGTAGGCCTGGGGGGGGGGGGTTACCCATAGCTATCATTCAGAGGCCTTAGCACAGCCTTTGTTTGTGTTTGTCTACACTTGTCCTGCTGGCTGAGACTGTTGTTGGGTATGTGAGCCTCCCTGACTGGCATGTGTGTGTCATATGAACACACGTGGCCCAGCACATTTCCTGCAGTGGGTTTTGTCATGTGTAGCACTGGCTACTATGGTGACACCAGTTTTTGTTACAGATCTCATGCTGCCACTATAGGTGTCTACTATCTGCTGGCATCCCATTTTGCCACCCAATTCTCTTGCATGCTCACATCCATACTGTAGCTACAAGTAATGACACATACTACTCCATTGAGCAATTGGTAAGAAGAGTGACTTACCTCATGGCTGTGCCACTATTGCGGATGGTGCCGGAGGACTGCCTATGTTGGATGCACATAGTACACTCCCTATACATGATTGAGCACAGGTAGTGTCATGTTTGGCATCCCTTTTACTGTATGTGTGAGTCAGAGAGAGGTGTCATTCCCTGGTTCCCTACTGTGTCAGTGTATGTGCTATGTGTTGTCTGTTTGCCAAGGCCAGGGCATACTGAGCATGCCTTTTTCTGCCTACTGGGACAGGCTCAGGTTGTTCTTCCTCTGAGTCACTCTGTGCCTGTGCAGGACTTGGCAATGGTGGGTGGCTGTGTGGCCCTGCTCCGTGCTGTTCCTGCTGCAGCTGTTTCCATGGGATCATATTGTGTAGCATGGCACATACGATGACAATTTGAGTACATGTAGCTGGTGAGTACTGCAAGGCTCCACCGGATGTGTCCAGGCGCCAGAACCGTGACTTAAGCATCCCAAACACATGCTCTATTATAATTTTGGTCTGTACGTGTGCCTCATTATGGAGTTTTTGTTCAGGTGTGTATGTATTTCTGATGGGTGTCATCAGCCACGGCTCCAGTACATAACCAGCATCCCCCACTAGGTGACTGTAGGGGATGTCCCCATTGGCAAAATTCTGGTACAGCTGTGTCAGATGCCAGATGTGGGAATCGTGATAGCTTTCAGGGCAGCCAGCACATACATTCATTATAATGCCCAGGGTATCGCACACAACCAGGCAGTTGATGAAGGGGAAGCCCTTGCAGTTGATGTAGACCCTACCCCGCTCACCGGGTGGTGCTTTGATGCGTATGCGAGTGCAGTCTATAGTACCCACTACCTCAGGGTATTCTGCTATTTGGTGGAAGAGATGCATATTGCTGGCCAATGCCTCACGGGTGTTGGGGAAATATATATGTTCACCGGCATGTGCTGACATGGCATCCAGGAACTGGGGGAGTACCCTGGATGCTGATTCCTGTGAGATCCCCACGATACCCCCAGTTAGCCTTTGGAAGGTACCTGTCACTAGTATTCTTAGGCCTATACATACCTTGGAATCCACTGGGATAGGTTCTCCTCTGTTAGTTCTGTGTGTCAGGCATGGCCGGCACAGCTCAACAGTTTGGTGTAGAAGGTACCTGTCCACCCTATGGCGCTCCACTATCTCCAGCTCATGTAGCCCCTGGTAGGTTACCTTGGGTCTGTACACTCTTCTCTGTCTCCTCACTGTGGGTTGGTTGACAGCATTCTCATGCTCACCACCCTCAGCCTCTTCCACATGTTGATGTATGATAGTTGCTGCAGCCCCTATCATTTTGTTGTTTTTGATTGTTAAAACTTCTTCACTTGTATACACTGGTGGTGTAGAGTATGTGGAAAAAAACAGAGGAAAAGGTGTTTGCATAGTTTATAGTAGTGTTCTTGGCTGGGCTGGTCTGCTGCCTGTGTAATTGACTGATTCTGATACATTACACATGCCAGCTATGCTAGTTCTCCTAGATTAACTTCCTACTGCTGTTTTCCCTTCCCATTGCCTTCCTGTTTAAGCCCGGGGGCACGCCGCACAAACACAGTGCTCAAATGGGCACAGAGCTGCTATTTCCTGGTTTACTTTTTTTTCCCTTTAAAACCCGGTGCACGGCACGCAGACCCGCTTAGGAAATGTAAAGAGTGCTAGGCAGCCTCAGACACACCCCCTTGCATAGCTCTGCTAAGCTAAGGGCAAACCCGAGCCACAGGGTTCCAATCCGCTTACAGTATGCCTGACATCCCCCCTATGATGTCAGCTAACTCTTAGGCTTGAACCAAGCTATTCGTGCACTTACACTGTTGGCTGCTGCCTAGCATTGAGGGGAAATCTGGGATTCAGTATCATTCTGCTCATTTGCATAGGATTGCCCGCTAATGCATAGTTACAGGTCCCACACTGAGCCTCTCCCTTTAGCAACCACTATTCACTGGCCATGTTGTCTTCTGCCTGCCAATGAGTATAATGGCAAAATAGTGATTTTGGTTAGAATGCTTATTTCAGGTTTTTTTTAATATTTTTGGCCCAATCCCATTTGTGTGCTGCTGCCCTACTCTTAAATAGCCAAAATCGGCTAAAAAAATAAGTTATTTTTTTTTAAACTGTTTTCCATGCCAATGGCCATATATTTGGCCATTGGCATGCTTTACACGTTATATACACCCTTTATTTGGAGCTGTCATGGTTCCATTTTGTAGTTTGCAGAAATGTACTCAGTTAATAACCGAGTATATTTCTGCAGATTACACTAGTCCTGCACGGCCGGCTGCCAGCTTCTTGGATTGCAAATTCACCTCATTTGCATGGTTTTCACCTACAAGTGGGGTAATTTGCATACAGGAGCTGCATCTGTGCAAGAATAGTGCAGGAGCGCTCATGCATGTCCCTGCAGCTTATTCCTGGATCGCATGGCGGACATATTGCCTCCTGGAGCTCCTGCACTGTGCCTGCACACCATGCAGGGCTTGCTAAATCTGGAGATTGTTTAACTCATGACAGCTGAGTGCTCTTCCAGACATTTCTGTAGTTACCTCCTACTGACACCTCTAGACATCAAATATTGCTTGTTTATATTTGCATTAATAATTCCAAAACCATGCTACATACATGGTATCAGAAGATTTCATCTTAAAGCACACATAACGGCAAATACAGCTGTATTAATATCTGACCTCTGTCTAATGCAGCTAAAGAGATATTGAATATTATTTGTATACTGTTTATTTGTATTGTAATAATTTTCATATTTCTCTAAATATCTCAATATTCAGTTAACACAGACAGAACTAAAGAACCTTGTATGAAAGTTCACAGATGCATGAAAAAAATCCTATTGGCACTATCTGTCTTGCTTAAATGGTTAGTGAGATATCATAAGCTGTTTATACAACATTACAAAATTGATATTCACTGCCTTTATTTTGGCTCATAAAATCCAGTTTCATACTCAATAAATGCCAGTTGTAAAGATTAAGTCATCCTCAATAGTTTGCTATTTACACTTATGGTTCCAGATATATGAATATTTGCTTGAACTGTTAAGGTGATAACTTAATTTTTAAAGGCTCTAGCCACACTCACTGGAAGTTAAAAGCAAACACTCGAAAGAGCTGTACTGGACTGAATGACTTAAAGCTGTAGAGAGTACTCTGGTAGTGCAAGGCTTCAGTGTCTTCCACAGATTTATGCCAACAACTGCACAGACAGGGACTAAAGGTGGAGGAGTCTTGATCTACATCAATAACAAACATACCTCTAGGTTGGTTAAGCATAATAATGCACTGGCATCCTTCCACATCCAGATTACCATAGTCAAATTCTCATACCATATCCTAGAAAGCTAAAGGTCACCCCCTATGTCCCATGAAACATAAAGTTCATACATACACCTTTTGAGGTAAGGATGGCATCCCAGGCCAAGGGCAACTATATGCCTTCTTTAACTAGGTCCGACACCTCAAATGCAACATGCAACCATGTGCCAAATTGCTGGTAAATAGCGCCACATTCATCCAACCAGCAGATATAGGAAATCTTCTGACTGCCAAATTCAGCTTCAACATTAGCCCCCTTTCACCCCACCCACATCCTCCAGGAAGTACCATCTAACATAATCCACATTCATCCAACCAGCAGATATGGGAAATTTTCTGACTGTCAATTTCGGCTCAAGCTTTAGCCCCCTTTCACCCCAGTCACCCCCCACAGGAAGTACCATCTAACAATTTCTTTGAGTACCAGTAAGGAACAGGTCTTAGATGTGGTCTCTAAGGCCTAGAATGCAGCTTCAATGGACCCCAATAATATCACAGAATGCCTCTTAGATAGCCTGACTTATGACAAATCTGGACTACTGGTCTCACTAATCAACCATAGCCTTTACACAGACTTTGTACCAGTCAAATGGCAGACTGCAAAGGTCAACTCCCTGCACAACGGCAGATCTTCAATGGATCCTGGTGAGCTACAGACCCACTAGTCTGATATGCAAAGCCATGGAAAAAACTATCATGGAAATGTTTAGCAATGACATAGGAAACCCTCAGACACTGGGCCTAACCCAGTCAGTTTTCATCACAAAGAGGTCATGCCTACTGAACCTGGTGGAATTCTTTGAGAAAGTTGCCAAGACAATGGATGAGGATGAAATGGCATATGCTGCCTACCTTAACCTAGCTAAGGCATTTGATACTATATCCCACTCATACATGATAATCAAACTCATGGAATTAGCCATAACCCCTATGTAACTCACTGGATAGCTAGCTGGCTCACAGACAGGACCCAGAAAGCTAGGATTGAAAAGGCAATTGCCACGAAGAGTCTGATCACTAGTGGAGTCCACAGGCTCTGTGCTGGGACTGCTCCATTTTGGCATTTATTTTTTGGAAGTCAAAACCAATGTCAAGGGCCTCTGACTTAACAAGTTTGCAGATGATTGCAAGCTAAGAGCAATCATAGATGCTAACATCTTACAGGGAGGTCTAACACAGACAAATGACTGGTGCCAAAACCATGGCTTAAAAGCAAATGACAAGAAATGCATTATAGCACCTTTTGGGAATTTGGCCACCCAGGGAAACTACATTATTGATGAAACACCCCTAAAAGTAGACACAGTGGTTAGGGACTGGGGACTCACATAGATGGGCACCTGACTTTTGACCAACATGTGTCTAAGGTTGTAAGATGATCATTCTGTGTCACTCATCTTTTAACTAAGTACATGGCATCGAGGTCCAGGGAAGACATCGTGCCACTATAGTCAGCCATTATCATCAGACCCATCACTGAGTATAATGCTTTTTTCTCTATGTACCTGACCAGGCAAATGCAACATCTGTAATGTCCACAGAGGTTCCAAACAAAAAGAGTACAGGGAGTAAACACAATGTTCTATGCAGGTTACCTTAAAGCTCTGTCTCTGTACTCTGTTTCCTACACACTTCTGAGAGGTGATTTATAGCTGGTGTACAAAGTATCCTTGGATTCTGTGTTGCTTGATTATTTGTATATCCACAAAATGAACAGTACCAGAACTACTAGATCGAAGAATTTAAACTTTGTTTGCAACTTAAATAGGACATGTTAGATGGATAGGTACATATCACAGAGAATCTCCATTCTGTGGAATAGACTTCTCATCCATTTGAAGCAGCGTCCTTCTCTGATCATATTCAAGCACAACTTGAACCAATGGATGGGAAATCAGACTATCTCCCCTGGTCTGACACATATGTGTCTGATGGACAGAGGCAAATCATGTCTAACATGCACACTTTAAAATATCCTATTGGGCACAATAACTCGGGCAATACATTGGGTTGGATGGCTAGGCTTATAAAGGCTTCAGTGATCGTTAACCTAGTATACACCTATGACTCTATGCCACTCCACTGGGCTGCCTCATTTGCATGTAATATGGCCTTAGTGAAAGCTTGACCTAGTGATACATGTCTTTATGCTGAGGCACTATGTTAGAACTGTCTCTGAATTCAAAAAGGTCGCTTTGACATGTACATCAGGTATACATGCCGCAATAACTGTTATAAACCACCCTCAGTTTCTAAAAAGTGAAAACACTCTCATTTTTGGTTTTAGTGCCTACGATGTCTTCAGACCTAGTTGCAATTGTTGTAAGTATCACTGTTTGTCAAGGATATCATGAACTCATGATAGTTTAATTTAAAATCCTAGATGTCAAAATCATCCTAAAAAGTTTAATTGTCACTTCATAGCTAGCTATAGAAGACTACCTATGCCCTCTTCTGAGCATGATGCATACCATAACACCTCAGACAAAATCCCCATTAAACCCAACACCTTCAATAGACTATCTGACCTACACTGCCAATGGGTGGCATACCAAATGCTTCCTTGACATTATAAATACTAGCCTCCTTATTCAAATAAGTAACCATTCTACTACCGGCCTCAATAATCTTGATAATTTCCTCATAAATATGACCGCTCCTTTCACACCTCCATGTGTATTTTTTGTTGTTAAATCAGACCATAAATCAGTGACCATTTTCTGTAAAACTTGTGCAGCTTCCTCTGCAAATACCTCTGTGTTTAATGATTTCTCAAAAAACAAAATTTCTTCAATTACTTGACAATCTAAATAAATTATGCTGTAATCCTCCTCTGATGGATCTCATTGCTAAAGCTGCTGCCTACGCATCTGATTTCAAGTTAAAAAGTTGTATTAATAATACAGTCCCATCCACACCAAATATATAGTGAAAATAAAAAACAAATCCCTATGGTGGGATGCTCATTTAAATAAATTATATATCAAGAGAAAGAAATTACTCATTCTACCAATCTTAAGAGCATATTTTAAGTAAACTAGCAAAAAGCTTAAGGTTAGAGCCAGGAAGCTTAAAACTGAATATGAACTTAAAATAGCCAGAAAAAAATAACTGTTTTTTTTTCAAATTATGTCTGAAAGATAAGAATGAACACCCAACAATTTTCAGAGCTAGTCCACAATAATACTGCCTACTCTGCCCCCAAAAAACACCTAATATCTTAGCAGACAGATTTAGTGAACATTTTATTCCACCAGCAGTTAGAGCAATTACAGATTGCACAGTTCCAGCTATTCCCTTTAATTACTATAGAACAAGTCGCCTCACACCACCACATCCATGGAGCCTGGTAACATACCAGGGTGCTTGATTATCATAATCAAATATGGCATATCTGAAATTCTTCATAACCTGTTTAATCTAATCACCTCCACTGATTATAATCCTAGACCCTGGAAAAAGGTCATTTAATGCTGTAACACAAGAGTGGCTCAACTGCAGACCCTGTTAGCTATACACCTACTAGTCTCAGTAGCCCTATATGTAAACTGTGGAATATGGTATCCCAGATCTCATTAATCTGGGTATTAAAAAAAATCTCTTAATCCTGGACCTTCATCCAAAATTCAGTTTTGTGAAAGGAAGGTCCTGTCTCTTTAACCTCATTAATATCTTCAAGAAAGTCTCCAAAGCAGAGGATAGTGGTTACATAACACACAGCATATGTGGAGCTGGCCAAGGCCTTCAACACTACTACCCATGTAGGCATTATTTACAGAGCTGTAAATCTAAATATAAATTATTATATTATGCAGTCAATAGCTAACTGATTTTTCTGACAGAGACCTATGTGGTTAGAGCCGTATGTGCACCTTCAGAATGCAAGAAAGTTACCAGGGCTCATTGCAGGTCACCCCCCCTATTTTGAGATCTGTTTCTGAGATTTTCAAGCCAACACTCCCTGCCTACGTCTATCTAAGTCTGCAGATGACTGTAAATTGGGTGTTATTGTTCGATCTCTTACAGAGTCACATTTCCTCTAAAATGAGTTAAACCATATTAACAATTCATGCAAGGACAATGGTCTCAAATTAAATATAAAAAATGTACTATAGTTCATTTTGTTAAATACAAAATTTTCCTATACCATGTAGGTAACACACATCTCCAATCAGACACCATCATAAGGGCTCTGGGCATTCTTGCTAATTCATTTTCTTTGGACCATCATGCCTCCACAGCAGTTCAAAAAACTTCTATCTGACCCATTGAATTTCTAGAGGCATCTCCTATAGATCCAAAGACATCTTAATTCTCCTTCTATTTCATCAGACCCATTATTGAATATAATGACATTTTGGCATGTATTTGTCTAGGCTTTTCGATCAATGTCCTTAGACCTCAAAAATTATTAACTAAAAAGATTAGTGGGTCAAAAATCTTAGTTATCAGGACAGATCATCAGCCCTCTATACTCATTCCCTTATAGACTCCTCACTGAAGATCTATGTCAAGCCTTTTGAGTCGTGAAACAGCTTCATCTAAACCTTCATCAACAGACAGATATGACATGTTGGTGATATAGATTCATATCTTAACATATCTCCACCTCTGGAGCACACTTCCATTATATGTCAAGCAGAGTAGTACTCCTGACACTTTCAAGGTAAACCTAGATAATTGGATGGACAGCCTCAAATTCTCCAATTTCATCTCATGTTTCTCTCCTTGAGGCAGTAGAGAACGTCTGAAGATGGTTTATTGGCATATAAAGGTTTACAGACTAATTGCCTAGTACTTTACCTTTGAACCTATTCACAATAAAATTATTTATATTAATTAATTAAGTTGATCACCTCCCATGTAAAATTAATCAGCTTGGGAATTAATAGTTTGTTATGTGAGTTTTGTTAATGTATTCCACCACTTTATAATCAACGATTCAGGTATAGAAGACATGAAGTAGGATATTGCTGCAATGGCTGAACTGAGGTCTCTTGAACTTTGATCTAATCTACAAACACAGTGACTGGGTTCAGTGAACTAGATTCCTTACTGAAGTTAAGTGCTGTGCAACAACAAAAGAAAACCTTTCCTGAGTTAGTGCAGACCTTCATTGTTTAAGCTGCACAGTCTAACTTAACCTCTCATTTTTGTTACTGAAAATTTCATAAGCAGAATTTGGAACTTGAAGCTGGGGCCTAAGTAGGCTATCCAGACAAAAATATATTTAAACAGGAACAAATAAATTAAG